>NC_056750.1:631847921-632012921 GCF_019279795.1 Protopterus annectens
AAGTCACTGCATTTGAGTATTGTCCATAACAATAAAACAGTCTTTGCAGAGGTTAGTGATTCTATGCAATTCATCTCTGACCACTGGGAATGTGAAAAGCTTGAACCACTTGATGCCATTACAGTTCATAGCTAAAGCCTACATTTGAGTACCAGGCCACCATAAGAAACTTAAAATACTGCATTTTTGAAATTTCTATGTACATTCATGTAAATTGCTAAGAAGTCTCATGCACAACTTGGAAAGATATATGACTCTAGCTAGATAAATTAAAGGTTCCTTAACACTGATCCTTTCTAAGTTCAGCTGCAAGTTACAATACACTGGCATCTTCTGCCTACCCTTTTGCAAAACGTTTACACTCATTGGGCTCTACTGGTCATCCCTTGCTTACTTATGGATAATGGCATTTGCAACTGGTACCCATGTATCTATGGAGGTTTAATAAACAGCGCCATAATCTTTTGTCCAGGGCTCATCTGCTGCCTCATATGGAAAGCATGACAGTCCATCAGCACTGCTATGCTACAGTAGTTTAATAAACAGCTGTGGAATCCATGGTCCTGGGCTGTCTGCTGCATCATAGAGTAATCATGGTAGTCCATCAGCACTACCATGCTACAATAGTTTAATAAACAGCTGTGGACTCCATGGTCCAGGGCTCTCTGCTGCATCATACAGTAATCATGGTAGTCCATCAGTACTACCATGCTATAGTAGTTTAATAAACAGCTGTGGAATCCATGGTCCTGGGCTGTCTGCTGCATCATATAATAATCATGGTAGTCCATCAGCACTACCATGCTATAGTAGTTTAATAAACAGCTGTGGAATCCATGGTCCTGGGCTCTTTTGCTGCCTCATATTGTTAACACGGCAGTCTCTCAGTACTAAACAATATAAACAATTGTGGGATCCAATGCCCTGGGGATATTTCCCCTGTAGTATAAACACCATCTTGGATTTCCCCTGAAAAAAGCCACTAGCATAGTGGAAATAACCTAGTAAGCACAGGATAAATAAATAAATGGTCTTGGGATCTTTTTCTGCCTCATATGGGAAGTGTCAGTCTGCCAGCACAGCTATAGTGTTTCATGCCATTGAATTCAATATCATAGGTTTCATAGGTAGTTACCAGACCATTGAGGAGCCTAGCCTTTATTACCAGTTGGCCCTAAGCAGTGTCTGCTTAACTGACTCGCTCAAGGTCACACAGTAGGCAAATAAAGGTGGAGGAAATAAAACCCTGCACCACAGGAACTATAGCTTACAGCCTACAAAAACTGCTATACCATAATTGATTACTACGCTAATGAACCCGGGGGCCATTTTAAGTCTTGTCATGCTTCCCAAAGGTAACTTGTGTCTGTAAGGTAAATAACTTAACCATTATGCCAACTGACAATGTCAGGAATCCATAGTCTTGAGCTCTTTTGCCATCATATGAATGTACTCTAGGAAATGTAATCAATATTGCAAGTATGCCATGGTGATCAATCCATACCTTTCAATCTCTTAGCTCAAGAAATCTGGACAAAGCTAAAAATAATTCATAGTCCATACTAGGCTAATTGCTCTTGTGAACCATTTTAAGCCTAGCCAATTACCCTATGTGAGTATCAAACCCCACATCTTTTGTCTGTAAGGTAAACACCTTAACCATTATGACAACCTCCCACACAAGGTGCAAATTTGAACCCAGGACCTCTCACACCCTTAAGCACGAATCATACCCACAGACCAACCAAGGCTAATAAATAGGGACAGGTTTTAAATATTGCTCTTATAAATCTAAAACATTGCTAGAACAACATATTCTGCATCAGTATGCATTTTTCTGAAGAATAGGAAGTATGAAACGTAAATGTCTTCCCCTTTGTATGATTTCAGTTCTCAGTGGTTTGCCAGAACACCACAAATTTTATCAGGAACAGAACAAAAATATGAGGCAAAAATCTGGACATTTGAGAGGTATGGATAAATCATACTCCATTTCTGCAATAAAAATGCACAGTACAGCAGCAAAGATCATTGCCAGCTTATATGTTTTCCTACACTGTCCTCACCAGACTAAGGTAAGGGATTCATAGGTTCATACCTAGGTACTAGGCTATCGGCCCTAGGGCCTATACAAGCCTAGCCATAACGATTCCCTGGCTATTGCTTCCCACAAATATTTACCTTCCTGGACCCCCTGTCTAGCAGGGCTACTGATGTGATCCCCATAGTAAATTTCCCATCCCCCATCCAATCATCAAGGTTCCTCTTGAAGAGGGCCATTGAGGTGCTCTGCCTGCCATGTATGGGCAGCCTATTCCAGTTTTCCACAATATGGGGAGTCTCTGGGTCAGGAACCTATCCCCCCAGCATGTTCTATTCATCATGATGACAAGGTTAAGATCCCTGGAGCGTGTGGCTCGGAGGGATTGGGATTTCTTGAAGTGTGGCATGTCCAACAACTCTGGGTTTGACATGGCCTTGTATGTTAGGCAGAGATCGCCTCTGAGTAGGCTATATGCGACAGAGTATAGCTGGAGTTTCTTTAGATGGTCAGCATAAGGCATCTGCTTTAGGCCTGTGATTCTTTTTGTGAGGTATTTCTGCGGCCTTTCTAGTTGTTGCAGATGTCTTGTGAGGTACATACCAAACAGGGCATTGTATTCTATAATGGGTCTAATGAGGGATGAGTACAGATGGACAATGACCTCCTTTTTTCTAGAGGAAAAGCCCGTAGTGATGAGGTATGCCATGTAGAAGGATTTTCTAACTGTTGTTGCTATGTGGTTATCAAAGGTGAGACCACTGTCCACCTATGTCCCTAGGTCTCTTATCATACTTTTGGTGTTTAGTGTACTGCCACCTATGTGGTAATTCACAGGTATGTGTTTTTCCCAAAGGGGACAGCTATACATTTTTTGGCATTTAGCTTGAGCCCATGGCTCTGGCACCAGGCATCTGTTTCTGTAAGGCCTTTTATAGTATATCCACATAATTTGGGGATTTAATAATGGCTCCCAGCTTGCAGTCATCTGCAAACTTTGTAAGCCAGAGTCCCTTAGTGTTGGCCTGTGCTTCAGAGAAGTAGATGCCAAACAAGAGTGGTCCCAGGACAGAACCCTACGGTAGACCACTTGTCACTTGTCTGGAGCTGGATTTGGAGTCGGCTACTTTTACAGTGTGTGTTCTATCAGTAAGCCAGTTTGTAACCCATCAAGTGACGTAGGGATTATTGCACAGGTTAGTAAGTTTATCTATGATTCCAGAGTGGGGGATAGTGTTGAAAGCCTTGGCGAGGTCCAAGTAGGCTGTGTGAACCACCTTACCCTCTACCAAGGTTCTAGAGACTGATTGGAAGAAATCTATCAGGTTCAGGAGGCAAGATCAGCCCTTCACGAACCCAAACTGGGTGGGGTCCAGTGTTTGAAGGTTGCCAATGTCTTTGTTTATAAGTTCCATGATAATACATTCCATGGCCTTGCAGATCAGGCTCATCAGACTGATGGGACGGTAGTTCCCGGGATCCAAAGTGGATCCCCCCTTGTGGAGTGGGATGACTGTAGCTGTGCGCAACTCTGTGGGCATGAAGCCTGAGGTGAGGCTATGATTAAAAATGACACACAGGTGAGATGCCAGTTCATTTTGTAGTTTATGCACTACACAGCCAGGGATGTTGTCTGGTCCCTTGGATGCTGTATTCTTGGCTTTGGAGAGTGCATTTTTTACCTGAGTGGCCATGATTACTGGAATTTGGCATTCTTTCGGTATTTAGATGGGCCCTTTAGGGGGTGAAGTTCGCACTGAATCTATCTGCCAGGATATTGGCAATATCCTTGGGAGGAGTATATCTAGTGCCATTCTGCTGTAGCTCAGAGCAGATCAGAGTATTGCAATTTAGATTCTTGACATAGCTATAGAAGGCCTTGTGGTTGTCTTTGGAATCTTTGGCAATTTTGTTTTCATAACTAGCTTTGGAAGATCTTATGAGGGATCTCAGCTTTCTACTGAGGTTGGTGAGAGAGTTTTTTGAATCCTGGATTCTTCCTCTTTTCTGCAACAGTTTCTTCCTTCTCTTGTACAGCTTGTTTATGGCAGGGGACCAGCAGACTGGCTTCCTTTTTTTTGAGAGGACAGCATCTTGGTTCTATTTGGGATGGCTCGGTCCATGCACGAGTGAATGTGCTCGTACAGCACCTTAGTGTAGGATTCAGCAGTTGAACTTCCAGTTCCCATCTGCATGGGTGTCATAAAGTTTGTTACTTCTGACTTGAGAAGCATAAAGTTGGCTTTGGAGAAGTTTTTTATGGAGGTTTCCTTAAAGGGGGGTGGGATGCGTTTGTCAAGGGTGATTAGCTTATGGTCTGATCTGACCAATGAGGGAGTGATCACTGGTGTGGAGCATTGATCTCCAATGTTGGTAATGACCAGGTCTAGAATAGTGGTACCCATGGTGGGACTATGAATTAGTTGCTTTAGGGCATTGGAATTTATGAATTCCAAGAACCATTGAGCAAAGGTGTTGGTACAGGAGTAGGTTTCCCAGATAATGGCAGGGTAGTTGAAATCACCCAGTATTAGGGTGTTTGGTTGTATCTTAATATTTTCCAGTATGTTTAGAAAGGTGTAGTGAGAATCTTGGGGCATGGTGGGGAAGCTGTAGCAAGCTACAATTTGTATTGCAGTCTTACCTAGTGTTAGTTGCACCTGGAGAATTTCAGATGCATTGTGTTGGACAACCAGCCTGGAGGTGTGAATATTCTTGGTGAATATGGACACTCCTCCACCTTTAGTGTTTTGTTCCAGGTTTGGTAGCCGAAAAGTGTGGTATGAGTTGTAGCCTGGTATTGCAAGGGTGCTCTCTGGAGCTTTGAACAAGGTCTCAGTTACTGCACAGATATCGATGTTCTCCATTTTTAGGAGAGCCTTGGATATCATTACATTCAGGTGTCATCAGCAACTGAAAACCAAATTCATTTGATCTGGCAGTATTATCTTTTAACCTCTGAAATAAAATTTGTACCTTTTTCCTACAGGCAAAACAGCACTACCAGGCTGATAGGCAAGGTAGGATTAAAGTGTGCGAACAATTTGGCTGCTATTATCACTTTGAGTTGCCAAGGAAACCCAATGACATTTTTAATTCTTCATCCATTCTCAGGTTGTATCCTTAATGCAAAAATTCATTCAATGGGTAAAATACCACTTAGAGGTTAGAGTTCTGTGACTTGTGAAAAACATAATTTTAAGTTATATGACCCAAAAAGAAAATTTGTTCCTTGAAAAACTCCGTTGCTTCTGTTAACATGACGCTCACTTCCCCTTAGCCTTTCAAGAACACACTTTCTTATATATATATAATACATAGTTTACTATCAAAATGATGAAACTCACCTTACCATTGTTCATATGGTCGAGGGTAAAGGTGCAAAACAGCAAACGAAAATCTTGTCGACTCTGAAACATTGATATGTAGCTTGTGTTCAGGGTTTTGAGCGTCGCTGTTTTCATTTGGATCACACTACAGTGAGGATCGGGCAAATTACACTTTTCCCCACTATAGTGCAAACTCGGAGTTAGAATATATAATTGGGCAGGGGGTGTGGGGGCACAGCCCCCCACACGGGGGGTGCAGGGGGTATTGCCCCCCCCCGCAAAACAGTATAAATGTGTATGCCTTGACAATGGTGTTTTCTTTGGATGGCGAGCGGTCCAGTAACTGTCAAATGTTGATTCTTAACTTCTGAACAAATCAGCATTCTGAGCAGTCGACTTGACAGTTTTCGTTGTTCCAGTTTTCCGGTTCAGGGATGTGAACATTCGTGGTTAGGGCTTTCATTATTTTGATAGTAGACCTATATATACATGCGTGTGTACATGAATATAAAGTAATATATCATCCTGGTAGCTCAGTGTCTTGGAAGTGTTTGAAATAATTGAGGCCATCAATTTTAGCCAGATGGCTGCAGTACATGCAGCCCAATCATAGGTTCATAGGTGTTTACTAGGCTAACAACCACAAGGGCCTTTTTAAGCCTAGCCATGCATCCCAAATCTCTGACAAGTTCTGATACCCTTGATAATTGTAAGCATGAGCCTGGGAGATGAACCATTTATAGGTTATCTGTTTGCATCAGAGACATAGGTGCCAAGCCACGGATGAATTTCTGGTTTCCCATCCAATTGTCCAAGTTGCACTTGAATTGGATTAGGGAGGAACTCTGCTTCACATGGCTGGGGAGCCTGTTTCATAGATGGGGTAGTCTCTGGAATACATACCTATCTCTTCAGTAGGTCCTATTTATATCACAGGCAAGGTTTAAGTCTTTAGAACGGGTAATTCTGGAATTATTTGTTTTGTGGATATGCAGGAGGTCCATCAGAGTGGGGTCTGACAATGTCCTATATGCCAGGGATAGATCTCCCCTCAAAAGCCTGTAGCAGAAAGAATATAGGGATAGGGCCTTGAGGTGGTCTGCACAGGACATATTACTTATGCCCTGTATTCTTTTAGTGAGGAACCTCTGTGGACGTACAAGTTGTTGGAGAGAGAATCACACTGGAACAAGCCTTAATGTATATTATTAGAGATGCAAACCTGACTTTCTTCAATGGTTATAGATACTGCACAGTATACAACACTGACTATTATTATGCAAGTATGGTCTAGTCACTCTATTCGACCCCGGACAATATGGATGCATTTTCATACCTCAGCAACACTTGTTTTCCCTTGGGCCAGAGTGCATCAGTATTAAGAAATGCTGCAAAAACATTTATATCTAACTCAGGTCCTAGCCTTGTTTGTGTTTCTATTCTACTAGCAAAAACATTTTTGAAGCTGCTACCAAATGAATCATTTTTTTGAGTGGCATTAGTCCTGGCATTCTCCAGTTCGGTTCTTACCTGGGGTGCTGTCTGTGCAGAACCTGCATGTCCTCATTGTGCTTGCATGGTTTTCTCCGGGTGATCTGGTTTCCTTCCACATTCCAAAAACATGTTAGTCACACTGGAAACTTCTAAACTGTCCACAGGTATTTATGCATGCACGTGTGATATGTAAGAAAGGCTTGAAAATCTACTTCCGTTCCCATCCTTGGCTAGTAAACACTGTGTAAGGAGATGGCTGTCTACAGAGTTTCTATAATTGTCAACCATGACTTGTGAGCATGGGTGGATGCCTGTCTGCCATTTGTGATTATATGTGTAATATCTTAACAGAATTCCAGTTCAGCTCAGTAGTTTTATTATTTCTTTGCCAATTAGCACTCATCTACCGATTTTCAGAACTTCAGGCAGTAGAACATTAATTTCACCCTTGAAGGACACTTTTTTCACTTGTGTATGCCTTTAATATCATCATTGAATTTTATTTTATATTTCAAAATTATGTATTGAAATAAAGAGTAAAAATTACAAACACTGTTGACCCTATTTCTAGTTTAGATTTGAGCTTCACTCCTGACACTTATTAAGTATATGGCCTGCCTTCTCTGGTGCTTCCAGTATAGAAAAATAAGTAATACATCACTACTTAGCAAGCAGTCTGTCAGAGGTTTCATATGGAACCAGAAGACATGACAGAATAAGTTTACTGACTAGTTAAAAAGTAAAATGTTTATTTCAGAGAAGAATGCATATACATTGATATATAAACCATAAATTAACAATTCGTATCTGGTAGCTTCAATGGCAATGGTTCCTATTGTAAACATATCGATACTGAGTCATGTTGTCATTAAAAGGTATTGCATATGTATGTGGTATCTTATAACTATGAAAAGATATAATAGTTATGAAGTGGTAGTTAAATAATAAGCTGCCATCATAAATCATGCTTTTTTACAGCTTACTGCATTCATTCACTTTAAACATTTAGAGTTTATCAGTGTTATTTCATCCACTACTAAAATGGAATTATTCTTGTCCCTGGCTCAGATTATAATCTCAAATCATATGGAAGTCCATGGAAAATTTAAAGAATGCAAGTTGTATTTTACTTATTACTTTCAACAAAATCACTAGATTCCTGGGGAAAAAAGTGTTTCAAAATTTTTTTCTGTATCATATTATATATATACCTCAGGGGTTCATTACAACCAGCAGCACTGGGCTATGCTGCTTTTTTAATCAGAAGCTATTAGTTGGGTTATATGATAGTGGGTATTAATTTCTGAAATTTATTTCTCAAGCTCGGTACACCCTGCTCCACAGCTTTAGGAAGTCAATTAATTTAAGATAACATTTGGTTAGATAGAATAGAATATCCTAAACTTCAATCCTGATCGCTACAATAATTCAAAAATGTGTAATGTGGGGTGCAAGTCTTTTGCAGGATAAGGGACATGTCTATGGAGAGATGCTGATTATATTTTGTAAAAGAATGATCCACCTCCTGTGTCCATAAAGAAATACTCCAGCATCTAAAAGAACAATTAATAACCAATACTCAATGTGGTTTTAGCCCTGTCCATAGCATTACAACTGCCTTTCTAGCTTTTACAGATAACATTAATAATGTCATGGACCGAGGTAAATCCGTACCTTCCTTACTCCTAGACTTATCAAAAACTTTTGATACTGTGTCTCATAAAAACTGTTACTACAGTTGTCCACAATGTGTATCTCAACAACCTACTCTTAAGTGGTTTACTAGCTACTTGTGAAAATGTCATCAGGCAGTCACAACTGAATTCTACCTTTTCCTCTTATCTACCCACCATTACAGGTATACCACAATGCTCTATCCTTGATCCTCTTCTATTCAATATCTTTATAAACAATCTTCATACTTCCATACACAAACCATCCCTTGTAGTGGGCAGACGATTCTACCCTTATCCGCCTCTCTCAGAATCTAGAAAATTTAGAAAAGATTACACAACATGTCTTTAGCTCTACTGAAAACTGGATTTTTAACTACCAATTCCTTCTTAATCCAAGGAAAAACAAACTCCTTTTATTTTTCCCCAAATCACTTACCCATGAGAAAAATAACTAAGATCACATCCCTAAACAGTACACCAACTGAAGTTGTGCCCCATACAAAACTGCTGGGGATTAGATGATAACCTTGATATGGCCATTATATACATAGCAATATAAAAAATATCACAAAAAATAGGAAATCTATATAGAGCCAAAATAATTCCTTACTGCATCCACCAGTCTTTCCACTACAAACTAACTCACCCGTCTTTTATGTGGTTCTCACATCTTGACTAACCTCTGGGCCACCCTAAATTCTAAACTGAAACAGTTTTAAAACAAGCTAGTTAGATTTGCAGCTCATACAAGTCACATAACATATCAGTGTTCTGCACTAAAAACTCAAAACTGGCAAGAATTACTCCACCAACTAAATTATACCCAACTTCTTTTAACACACACAAGTATATATAATCTCACTTTCTGCTCAGCTATAAATATAAATAAATACAATTCTGGACCACTACCTCCCAAATCGTCACCTTCGATTTTCTGAAAAAAATCTACTTGACATCTATAAACCTAGCAAAAACTCAGGTAAATGTCTGTTCTCACACTGTGTAGCAAAGTCTGGAATACAATCCCTGCACCAAACAGAGCAACATATAACATTAATTTATTTAAACTCAACTAAACAAATTCCTCTCCGAGTCCTGGCTTTGCACTTGCTGCTTTCCTGGCTAAAACGTCGACTCCTTTACCTCTAACACCTTTATACATCCCATCTCCCCTTTTCTTTGTTTTTATTTCCCCTTACTCTTACCCTTATTTCTCTTAATCTTAACATTCTGCCTCCCATATCCTCTCCACTTATTACCTCCAACAAATATTCTTCTCACTCTTCCCTTTCTTTCCCTCCTTATCTACTGTTTGAATTTTCCACTCTGACATTCGCTTTGAGTGAATAATAAACTCTTGCACTTATATCAACGTGTTTGTTTCAGTGCTACAATATTGTATTTATCTTGTTTTAATGATGATACTTATGTATTATCCTATACAGGATCATAAGAAGTTACTTGGCTAATGGCCCTAGGGCCCTTACAAGTCTAACCACGTTCTTACCCTTATTTCTACAATAAGCAGCTATTGCCCCTGTCCAAGAGGGACACACCCAGGGTGAATTTATGGTCACCCATCCAATTGTCCAGATTGAGTCTGAAGACAGCCAGTGAGGTGCTCTGTTTGAAGTCTGTTCCAAAGGTGTGGTAACCTCTGGGAGACAAATCTGCCCCTCCAGATGGTTCTATTAATGTCACATAACAGGTTAAGGTCTTTAGACCGAATAACCCATGTACCATTTGACTTGCGGATATGCAGCATTTTCAAAAAAGAAGGGTCAGTGATTACCTTGTATGCAAGGCAGAGATCACCTCTGAGTCGTCTGTATGAAACAGAATAAAGTGGCAGTAATTTTAGATGATCTCCATATGACAGAAGCTGAAGACCTTGAATTTTCTGTGTGAGGAACCTCTGTGGTTTCTCAAATTGCTGCAAGTGCTTGGAAAGGTACATACCAAAAAGGGCGTTGCATTCAATTATTGGCCTGATGAGGGAACAGTACAGGGAGGTTGTAACTTTTTTCCTTGAGGCAATGCCCTTACTTATGAGATGAGCAATATAGAATGCCCTTCTTACCACTGTAGAGACATGGTGGTCAAAGGCAAGGCTGCTGTCAACCTGTGTGCCAAGGTCTCTCACCACTGAGTGTGTACATAAGGTGTTGCTATTGATGTGGTAGTTAGCACGAACATTGCGTTTACTGAAAGGAATGATCATTTTTTTTTTTGCACTGAGTTTAAGGCCATGACTTTGACACCTATAATTTGTTTGTGTAAGACCCTCGTGTAGAACTTTGACATCATTTGGAGATTCTATGACTGCTCCCAGTTTGCAGACATCAGCAAACTTTGTCATCCACAGACCTTTAGTTTTTGCTTGTACTATGGAGAAATAGATTCCAAACAGTAGACTGAACCCTGTAGAATACCACTGGTTACAAGCCTGCTGTTGGAGGTGAATTCCCCTATATTGACTATATGAGTTTTATCAGTGAAAAAGTTAGTGGCCCACCTAGTAGGGTATGTTTGTCAATAATCCCTGAGTGAGGAATAGTGTCAAATGCCCTGGCTAAGTCCAGGTAGGCTGCATGCACAGATTTCCCCATATGCATGGCCTTGGCGACTGTCTTGTCATATTTGCATTAATATTTGTATAAATCTATATATTTATAGTACATTGCAATATGATGGCAATTTTAATCTATACATATGTATTTTCTGTTCTTTTATTTAAGAATGTTTTCTCCCCGGGCATTCTCTGTAAACAGATTTATTTATTTATTTACTTGACATTTGTTTACCAGGATGGTCCGACTGGGTCAGAAGAACCTGTTTTCAGAAGAGGCCTGGGCAGAAAAGCTCCAACAGTACAAAACAATATATAAAATAGGAGTAATATTACAGATACATATGAAGACACACAATTCAGTATGAAAACGTTAGAAAAATGTGTAATAGTAATATGCATCGAGGTTTAAAAGGGTTAATACATTTATTCTGTTCACACTGCATGAATCGGCACAGCTATTAGAAACTTAACAAGAAGCATTTAATTTCTGCTAATGTCATGAAAATAACGAGACATTTCATTTCTGCTAATGTCATGAAACTTAACAAAGAGATATTCATTTCTGCTTATGCTATGAGAAAGTATGCAGCTGCTAGAAGCTTTGATAAAGAAAACAATAGATGCTTGAAAGTATAAATCATAGTCAGCATTACTTGTACCAAAGCTAGAAATGTACCTTAAATCTAGACAAAATGTAACATGTATTAGAACAGTGCAATTGAAGAATTGAAAAGTTAAAATGGGCTAAAATAAGCCCAAGGCCAGGTTGTTTTTCTCAAAATGTTTTGCAAAACAGCAGATAATCTAACTTAGTCAGCAATAAGGCTAGTAATATTTTCTGTAGAACTTACAGAAAGCTGTGTCTAACTACGTCAGCAATAGAATAGTAACATTTTCTGTGTGACAGGAAGAGAACTGTATAAGAATAACATACTAATCACCAGTAATTAGACAAACCATGTGCCTACATGCTTTGTCTCCTTGCTGCAAGTAATAAAGGGCGCCTTGCTTGAACCTAACGTGAATTGGTTTTTGAAGTTTTTTCCTTTGACAGATTGGTCCTTCGGACCGGAACCCTCTCTTCACCTCGGATCAGATGGCCAGGTGGTTGAAACCGTACGGGGAAGAAACCAAATCGGTTCTTCTTATATGGAAAGTCCTCCAACTGAATTGTCATTCAAAAGAGGCCAGCCACTTTCTGATCTGTGACTGAAGGACGGGTCTCCGCGAATTGGTGATCAATCACATGGGCTAAGGTAAGGTGAATCTACTTTTTTCTGTTTTCTGTTTTAGATCAGGGACTAGATGTGTATTGTTTTTGTCAGACTGTATTTTTCTTACAAGCCAGGGACAAAAAAAGATTACTGTCTTGTCATAGATCAGGAGAAACAGAATAAGTAGGCAGTCATTCTGAAGAGACTATAACAAAATCCATGGTACCACGTTAAAAATTAAGAGAAGTTACGTAACGATCAAAGGGTAGAACAAAATGGGTAATAATTGCACAAAAAGACCCCAAAATCCACTTTTAACAGAAGACGCAAAATATATGCAGTCACAGCACGCCGACAATATTAGATATTATTCAAAATGGGTTAATAAATACAAATTCAATGGAAAATTAGAAAAATCCTCACTTATCAAACAGCTCAAAACCGATTCCAAACGTCGGATAAAAAAGCAACGTCGATTAGGAATTCCTCAGGCACACAGGTGGCTTGAGGAAGTAAACCGTCGGGAACAAAAGAACAAAAATTCAAAAGCAATGTTTTTAGATAAGGAGGACAATAACTTAGTAAAAGCATCAGCACCTCCACCTCCCTTACCGGAATATGAAGCACCCAATCCTCAAGCAGGTCAAGACAATCAAGACCCAACTATTTTAGTGTATAGACCTTGGACTCCGGAAGACATCCAGAAAGCCACTGAGGGAATTCCCCATCCAAAGGTTAATTTTAGAAAATTCTCAGAAGATTTACAAGGAATGAGGCTGAGCTATAACTTAAATGGAGAAGAGATGGAAAAAAATAGTTAGATTGTAGGGCCGGATTGGTACATGATTAGTGGGAACTGGAATCCTCGTGACGCTGCACAAAGACCCCTCCCACATAGCAGCGCAGAATTAGACACCAGAGTAAAAGGTCTTACAGTCCACATCTCTGAAAACTGGAAACCTAGGGCAGACTGGACTTTCATTAATCAATGCATCCAACAAGAAGGTGAAACAATTGACCGGTACTATGCCAGATTATTAGAGTGCTTTAATAACCACTGTGGAATGCAGGTTCCTGAAGATCAAACACAAGATTCCCCATATGAACAGCAGTTAAAGAATGCATTTTTAAAGGGCAGTATTGCACCTATAAGCAGTTTTATTACAAAACATATGGTAGACCATCGTACAAGCAGGTTACAATCATTACTTGAATATGCTAGGCATGCAAAAAGGCATTTTAATAGCAAAAAGAAAAGGAAAGCTCAAGAATTTTCTGTAGAAGATGGAGCAGAAGTTTATGTAGCACAGTCCGGGAAAAAGGGAAAGAAAAACGCACAGGGAAACAAACAATCTGATCAACGATCAGAGGACTTTGAAGGGCGGAAGAAAAGGGGAGAATGTTTTATATGCGGTAAAAAGGGACATTTGGCAAGGGATTGCAAGAAAAACAAGAAGGCAACAACGGAAGACAAGGAGGGTAAGGACTGACTATATGGTAGTGAATGTGAATGTGATAGAGGGAGTAGAGGAAGTGCGGGAAGTTAGTGACAATGAAGAAAATTAAATATTGGACCTAGCTTTATTGAGCTTGGAGCTCTATTTAGCAGACATGAAACCAGAAGTTACACTCTTGGTAGAAGGGAGGGAAATCAAACTCTTGTGTGACTCAGGGCATCACGAACCCTGATACATCCCTCCAAACTGCCAGAAAACACAGAGTCGCCTGATTACATACTGGTCAAAGCAGCTAATGGACAGCTGTATCGGGAGCCTCTCTCCCGTAACATTGCAATAACTGATCCAGTTTCAGGATTGACTCAGAAAAGCAAAATTGTTGTTTCTGAAAAATGCCCAGTGAACCTGTTGGGCAGAGACCTCATGCAGCTATTTGGTATAGCAGTAGTCCCAACCATGCAGGGTATGGAAGCACAGCAACAAATTAATACCTTTGCAGTGCAAATGGAGGGTAAAATGTTTTATTGGTACAGCCAGGACTTGGTTACAACTGGTCCAGGGACTGTGACCAAAGAGTTAATGAATGTAGCCATCAGCAAGTTCCCCTCCCTTGACATTGCTAAGCAACACCTGTTGCACTGTACCCTGTATTACTGTAACACACCAGGACCTGATAAAGAATATGAGCAAGAATTATTTAAAAATCATGCAGATTGGTATTGCGTAACCTGTACTGGGACACAGAAGGGAACAGTGTAGCCAGCTGTTCATTGCCCCAGGAGTTCTTTGCACTTTATAAATCTAATTGATTACCACACGTTAGCTTAACAAAAAACAGAAATATAGAATGGGCAGACCTAGGAGAAAATGTCGCGAGATGGGAGAAACAGACAGAACTAGAATTGTCAGAACAGGGAATACAAATACAGAAGTTGAATTGGATAACTCAGACCAACCCAGCTCTGCACTTGCAGTCTAGCGAGGACAGCTGATTGACACTCCTGTTAGAGGAGGAAGAGAATGCCTTACGAAATATACCAGAGACCCTCTGGTAAACAGGAAAATCAGATGTAGGACTCATTCGTACAGCGGGACCAGTTACTATCACACCAAAGTCAGGATTTAGACCACAAAAAAGACAGTATCCCTTAAGAAAAGATGCAGAGGCAGGGATAAAGCCTATTATAGCAGCCTTACTTAAAGGAGAGATACTAGTAGAATCTCCCGATTCACCATGTAACACACACTTATTTCCAGTTAAAAAGGCCAATGGAGAATGGCGTATGGTCCAAGATTTACAAGCTGTAAATGATGCAGTAATACCAAGAGCACCTACGGTGCCAGACCCACACACCCTGTTGAATGATCTGAAACCTCAACAGAAGTATTTTTCTGTGGTAGACATCAGCAATGCGTTCTTTTTGATACCGATACACCCTGATAGCCAGTATTGGTTTGCATTCACATTTCAGGGGAAAAGGTATACATGTACGCGACTACCACAGGGATATTGTGAAAGTCCAACAATATTCTCACAAGAAATGGCAAGCAACTTGGCAGGATTCAACCCACCAAGAGGCAGTCAGATTTTACTTTATGCTGATGACATCTTGCTGGCAGCCCCCACCCAGCAGGAATGCAGAGAAGATACCATAGCACTTCTACGATTTTTAGCCGCTGAAGGACATAAGGTAAATAAAAGTAAACTGCAGCTTTGGAAAAAAAACAAGTCAAATACCTGGGATATGTAATATCCAAGGAAGGTAGAACATTAGATGAGGACAGAAAAATAGCAATTTTGCAGGCACCAAAACCCACTACCAAGAAGGAAATGATGTCCTTCCTGGGTACAACCAATTTTTTGCCGGAGTTTGATTCCAAACTATGCCTTGGAATCTGCATCTCTGACTGACCTTATATATATAAAAAGTCTATGGCAGCGCAGGATTTATTACAATGGACACCAGAGGCAGAATCTACTTTCTGCAAACTAAAGCAGTTAATAGCGTCCTCATTAGTTCTGGGATTGCCAAACTACCATAAACGTTTTTTCCAAACTGTAGATTGTAAGCAGGGTTACAAGACATCAGTACTAACACAACAGCATGGGGATAAGCAATGCCCCATTGCTTACTATTCATCACAACTAGACCCAGTGGCACGATCCTTACTCCACTGTGTACAAGCAGTAGTTGCAGCTGCAATGGCAGTACAGGCTTCAGCCTCAGTAGTTTTGTTCCACCCTCTCACTTTGAGAGTACCTCATGCAGTCGCGATTATTTTACTACAAGAAAAGGTGGCATGTCTTTCCCCTGCTAGGAATCTTTCCTGTATGACTATATTGTTGAGCCAACCTCATACAACTTTAAACCCTTCTACTCTGCTCCCGACCCCTGCAGACGGCACACCACACCACTGCCTGCAGGTAATTGAGCAAAAGACACTACCTAGAAAAGATCTCACGGATGTCCCCTTGGATGATGCCGAGGTGACATACTACGTGGATGGCTCGTGCAAAAGGGGTCCTGCAGGACAGAACCTATTAGGATATGCAGTAGTTTCTGATACTGGGATTATAGAAGCAAAACCTGTACCACACAACTTATCTGCACAGGCAGCAGAATTGATTGCCCTGACATGGGCATGTACCTTAGCAAAGGGTAAATGTGTAAACATTTTTACTGATAGCCAGTACGCTTTTTCTACTGTACATGTTTTTGCGCAACAGTGGAAAAAACGGGGAATGATAACATCAAATGGCAAACCTATAAATCATGCACAATTTATTTTAGATCTTTTAGAATCTATTCAGTTACCTCAGAAAGTAGCCATTTGCAAATGCACAGCTCACACCAAGCAACAAGATATGATTTCAAATGGTAATGCGAGAGCTGATACAGCTGCAAAACAAGCAGCCACAAAAGTATTTCTTTTAAATGAGGAATTACAACCCTCTGAGATTTTAGATTTAGATATGTATTGAGTACAATGCACCAACTGGAATGTACCTGGCTAGACATCTCCAGCAGCTGGAGAGACCACAAAGGTACCTAACCAAGAGGATTACTGGCCTCAAACAGTTGCCCTATGCAGCACGATTGAAAAAGCTAAGACTGTTCTCTGTTGCATACTGCTTTCTCAGAGGCAATCTCTGTCTAACGTACAGAGCCATGTCCAACCCAGAATTGTTGAACATGCTCCATCTTAGCAAAACCAAATCTACTCGAGCAACATGCTCTAGGGATATAAACCTCAGCACAACAATGAATAGAACATGCTGGAGGGATAGATTCCCTTCGCAGAGACTTCCCTTACTATGGAACAGGGTCCTGATCTACATAAGACAGAGCCCCTCACTATCACTCTTCAAGAGGAACCTTGATGAGTGGATGGGTAACAGAAAGTTCACACCAGGGATCACACCAACAGCACTACTAGATAGGGGCCAAGGGTACTAGCTGCTAGTACAAGGGTCTAGGGAACTACTAAAGGGGCTAATATATGCCTTTGGGCAGACAGCCCAGTATCAACCTATGAACCTATGTTAAAAACAATGCAGACACTCACTACGCAAGCTGAAAAACAACGATGGATAAAATGAGGAGCAATCCTCGAAAAGGGGCTGTACATCTCTAGAGAAGGAAAATTGATACTACCCTCTAATTTGTTTCGATATGCAGCTTTGTTGAGCCATGGGCAGTGCCATGTCTCAACAGGGGGGATGGTACAGCTGGTGAACCAGGTGTTCACAACGTACGGATTTACAAACTACTCTAAAAAATTTTGTTTGATGTGTCAAATTTGTAACAAACATCATGCACAGGGGGAGATAAAGCCCAAGCAAGGGAGTTTCCCTACACCACCATATCCGTTTCACACTATCTGTATGGATTTCATAGAATTGAACAAATGTGAAAATAAGAAGTACTGTCTTGTCATTGTAGATATGTTTTCCAGATGGGTGGAAGCCTTTCCAACCAAAAATCCAGATGCAGCTACGGTGGCAAAAGTACTTGTCAAGGAAATCATTCCTAGGTTTGGTATTCCGGAAAGGATCTAGAGTGACAATGATACACACTTTGTAAATCAAACCATACAGCAGTTGAGCAAGCATTTTGGTATTTCTTTAAAAAAATCATTGTGCATACCATCCACAATCTGCAGGGCTAGTTGAAAGGCATAATGGTATACTAAAAAACAAATTGAGAAAATTAATAGCTGAGACAGGAAAAAACTGGTTATACTGTTTGCCCCTGGCACTGTTGAGCATGAGAACTGTCCCTACAGCAAAAGGATTGACTCCTTTTGAAACATTATTTGGAAGGGCTTATTATACACCCCAGTGGAAACTTCTCATGTCATCAGACCAGGAAGCTGATTTCACACTAGCTGAATATATGAAAAAGTTGTTGAGTTCTAAACATCTGTTGCAGTCAAATTCTGTTTCAGATAGAAAACAAACCGAGACATCAGAAGTGGCAGTGACGCCTGGAGATTGGGTGTGGATCAGAAACATCAAGAGGAAGAATTGGTCATCACCAAGGTGGGAAGGTCCCTACCAGGTGCTTCTTTCAACACCCACTGCAGTCAAGATAGCAGAACGAGCTTTGTGGATACACCTGATGCACTGCAAGCTGGTTAAGAACTTTTAGTTGGACAAAAATCTGACCTCTCCATCGGGGCCCTCAGCACAAAGTCTGGCTACAAAGGGGGGGTCAGATCAATAGGACTGATCCATCTCAACCCCAGTGAAGAAACCATCGGTGCTGAAGGTCCTATTAGGGCAGACGGTAAGGGCACGTGTCCAAGATGACGGAATTCAGTAAGATCCAAATACACCTACTTGGAAGAGTCGGAGAAAACAGAAATGCAGAACAACCGTTTCCTCAAAAGTATTGCATAATCATCCTGTTGACTGTACTAGTGACAATAATCTTTTTGTTGTGGCCATTCCTTTTCCCAGCCACACAAATTGAACTAAACAAGCGTGTAGAGTGGCACCTGAACTTTAACACTTACCAGGCAATCAAATATGTGTATGCTGAGACCTTCAATATTTCAAATTGCTGGATTTGCACAGCTTTGCCAACAGTATATGGGGGGTTGCTGTTAACTTCAGTTCCCCTAGGAGCCAACAAGACCTGGGAAAACTTAATTTATGATACATCAGATGTCACATCACAAGATAAAGTAGCATTGCACTTGTCTGTTCGACAGAAGGGAACTGTGTGTTTTTACAAGAATGATACAGTTCAGGTGGGTTGGAGCAATTGCAATGTGACTGTTCCCTATAGATGCTACACTAAACCTGATAATATTGGATCCTATTGCAAAACAAGCTATGATTCATTTGTTGAACTGATGCATAGGACAATTGGTGAAGTAAAACATAATGCTGACCTCTATAGACAACTGTCTATAATTGACAAAAAAATGTTTCATGCAGAGCCAAGGCATAGTAAAGTTATTACCAAATAGAAGATTGTTACTTTGTATGTGGTATGAAAGCATATAAATGGTTACCCGAGAATTGGTCCGGCAGTTGTTTTTTGGGGTATCTGGTTCCGGCCATATGACACACAGCAGTTTTATCTCAAGGGAAAATTTGGAATGTTCAAGAAATCAAGAGGCCTGTCAATCCAGTGGGGCAAATCAATGCGTGCTGGAAAAACCATCATGCTGTGGGCTTAGGGAAAAATGGACTGTCACATATGGACTTGAGTGATACTGTTATCTCATGGGCAGGTGTACTGCCAGCATATGGAGCAACAAAATCAATCTGGGAACTGAGAAAATGTCTAAGCTTCTCGAAATAATGAGCAGTGCAACCTTTTCTGCCCTAGAATTGGTGACTGATGAACTGACTGCCATGAGAACAGTGATGCTTCAAAATCGCATGGCTCTTGACTTCACCCTAGCGGCGAGAGGAGGTACGTGCACTTTAATCCAGGAGGAGTACTGTTCGTATATTCCTGACCACAAACACGAGATAGACAACCATCTTGAGGTAATTCAGCAGGTGTCAGCTATGACCAAACCAGGACCAAACCCATTGATGGACCTTTTCCAGAAATTGTTTGGGGGTGGGGCAGTATCCTAATGAACATTCTGATTGCCATCTGTGTAGGAATAATCCTACTGGTGGTATGTGTGTGCTGCTGCATCCCCTGCATAATAAGACTGATTAAAGACTTTACAGACATTTCAGTTTCAGAAACCTTATACCAAGGTGCTGAACTTGAAAAATTGCTAAAAAACTGAAAATGCTTTCATAAGTTTAAACTGAATGACTCTCTTAACTGCAAATCCTGAGTAGGAAGAGGTTAGGGGAAGAAAAAAACTGTTATGCTTATCTTGAAAGTAGAATAAAAGTATTAAAAGGGGGGAAATGTTAGAAAAATGTGTAATAGTAATATGCATCGAGGTTTAAAAGGGTTAATACATTTATTATGTTCACACTGCATGAATCAGCACAGCTATTAGAAACTTAACAAGAAGCATTTCATTTCTGCTAATGTCATGAAAATAATGAGACATTTCATTTCTGCTAATGTCATGAAACTTAACAAAGAGATATTAATTTCTGCTTATGCTATGAGAAAGTATGCAGCTGCTAGAAGCTTTGATAAAGAAAACAATAGATGCTTGAAAGTATAAACCATAGTCAGCATTACTTGTACCAAAGCTAAAAATGTACCTTGAATCTAGACAAAATGTAACATATGTATTAGAACAGTACAACTGAAGAATTGAAAAGTTAAAATGGGCTAAAATAAACCCAAGGCCAGGTTGTTTTTCTCAAAATGCTTTGCAAAACAGCAGATAATCTAACTTAGTCAGCAATAAGGCTAGTAACATTTTCTGTAGAACATATAGAAAGCTGTGTCTAACTATGTCAGCAATAGAATAGTAATATTTTGTGTGTGACAGGAAGAGAACTGTATAAGAATAACATACTAATCACCAGTAATTCATACAAACCTTGTGCCTACATGCTTTGTCTCCTTGCTGCAAGTAATAAAGGGTGCCTTGCTTGAACCTAACGTGAATTGGTCTTTGAAGTTTTTTCCTTTGACAAAACACTGTCACAGGAAAATAAGCATATTTGCATATAAAAAAAGTTATGTCTTACTATACGGTTCCATCTGTGTTGTCAATCTTCATCTATTCATGACTGATGAGTTTTGGTTCCGTCCCTCAGAACCGATCCAGCCATTGAATAGCTTGCGTCATCCCCAAAAAATATTATACCCACAATTCCCCTCTCGATTACCTGAGATCGAGTTTGCAAAAGACAGAAGAATAATGTAATAAAGGTCAGAAGCCTTGTCCCAAAGTATGCATAATAAGAACCCAGGACAGGGTATTGCTCCACCAGAAACTTGAAGGAGGATGCTGGCAGGAGGGATGCAAGAATAGATAAACATCAACAACACAGTTGGAACGTTATGGTAAGACATAACTTCTTTATCTGATGTTGTCAATCTTCATCTATTCTTGACTGATGGGACAGAGTCCCCAGCTATCTTGTATCCTGGAAAGCCTTATGGAAGGACATTCCTGAGCACCATAAAACCAAAATATGCTCTCCCCCTTGAGACGATATCCAATTTATAATGCGTAATAAAGGTATGAGGCTTAGCTCAAGTTAAAGCCAGACATATTTCTGACATGGAAGCTTTGGATGAAAGATTGCAGAAGTCGCCACTGATCTAGTAGAATGTGACTTGACTGGCTTTGGGAGTTTCACATTCAAGTTCTTGTAAATGAAAGATACTTATTCTCTCAACCACCTGGAGAGAGTTACCTTGGACACTGATCTGCCTAAAGTTGCACAGGCGAAGGATATGAACAATTGATCAGATCATCTAAACTGTTTAGTTCTATCTAGATAGAAATGGAACTGCCTGTGTACATACAGAAGGTGAAGACAGCACTTTCCTTTGTTGGAAAAATACAGGTAAGCCTACAGACTGATTGATATTAACATCTGAGATCACCTTAGGAAGAAAGGTTGGATTTGTCCCAAGTGATGCTCTGTCCTTATGGAAAATTAAGTAAGGAGCTTTAGAACACAGGGCTTGAAATTCAGAGACTCATCTCACGGAAGTGACAGCTACGAGAAGTAACATCTTCCAGGAAAGGAACTTTAAATCACTGGTAGCTGTTGGTTCAAATGGTGGTGCCATAAGTGATTGCACTACTACAGTCAGATTCCAAGGTGGGAGAGGATCTTTAAAAGGAAGCTTTAAGTGCATTGTAGCCTTTACGAAAACCTTGCAAAGTCTGTGAGAAATCAATGGTTGGTCTTCAAATCTGACATGAAAATTTGAAATTGCTGCTAAAATAACTTTGACTGTAGAAGCAGAGGCTCCTTTATTAAAGGTGGCAGCTAGGAATTACAAAGTTTCCTCTACTGGCACTGAAAAGGGGTCTAAGTCCATTGTCACAGGCCCAAATAGAAAATCTCTTCCATTTGCTCAAGTAGAGAGTTCTGATTGATTGTTTATGAGATGCCAACAAAATATGCTGCACGGAAGAAGGTATAGCATTATGCCTGGTGATTACTGGAAGTGGGGGAACCAAGCTGCCAGCTTGAGAGTCTGAAGTTTGGGATACACTAGTCCCTGGGGATGGGACAGGAGATCCAGAACTGGGTCCAGAATCCATGGGTGGCAAAGTAGATGAGGCCAAAGGAAGGGAAACCATATCTGTCAAGGCTAATAAGGAGCAATGAGGATCACTTTGCTTTTCAACCAAGATGCTTTCTTGAGAAATACTGGGAGCAGAGGGAAGGGGGGAAAGGAGTAGAGTAGATCCGGGGGCCATTCGTGAAGAAGAGTGTCTCTGGAGGAGTCCCCTTGAGGGGGGAATTAGGGCAAAGTAGCTTCTGCACTTGTTGTTCAGGGGTGAGGCAAACGGGTCACAACAACCAACAAAGAAAAATCTCATTTGTTACTCTGGGGTTCAGAGATCACTAGTGAGGCATGAGGATGCATCTACTCAATTTGTCTGAAATTACGTTCGAAGTCCCTGGGACGTGCATTGCTATCAGAAACTGGTTGTAAAATATTGCCCACTGCCACACACGAAGGGCTTCTCAACACAATGGGTAGGACTTGGTTCCCCCCTGTTTGTTGATGTACCAGACCACTGACATGTCTGATTGAATAGCTATCATCCCTATAGGTAAGGCAGAATGAAATGCTTGCAATGCCAGAAGCACGGACCCTAGCTCCTGTATACTGATATGCAGGTTGGCCTTTGAGGGGGACCAAGTGCCTTGGACTGTCTTCCCTAGATAATGCTCTCCCACCTCACCCAAGAAGCATCTGTGGTCACTATGGCCTTAGGCAGAGGGAAGACAAAGTGATGACCTTAAAGAATTTCCTTTGAATGCATCCACCAGATTAGGTCGTTCTTGCAACAACTGGAAATGAAAATTAAGTGGTCCATGGGGTGAGTTAGGAGAGACCACTGGTTTGCTAGTAGCCATTGTAGAAGTCTCATGTGAAATCTTGCAAAAGGAACTAAGGTGATAGCAGCTGCCATGGAGCCCAATGCTTGTAAAATCAGTTGAGCAGGTATCTTGTTTGAATGCAGTAGTGGGTGAACTTGCACCTTCTGCAACCTGTGAAGGGGAAGTGATGCAATGCAAGAAGAAGTGTTGAGACAAGCTCCGATGAATTCCATTTCCTGGGTGGGGTTTAACTGGGATTTCACAGCGCTGACTGTTATACCCAATTGGCAGGACAGGTCCAGTATGAAGTCCATGGCCTGTTGCAATAGATGCCTGGATGGGGTGGAGAGGAGCCAGTCGTCTATTTAAGGAAACACTCTGAATCCGTGCAGGCTGAAGTGAGCTGTGACTGCTGCCATGCATTTGGTGAACACCCTGGAGGCTGCGGTGAGGCCAAAGGGCAGTCCCCTGAACTGGAAATGGCTGGCTCCTATTCGGAAGCGAAGAAACTTTCTTGAGCATTTGTCCACTTTTATGTGGTAATATGTGTCTTGAAAGTCAATAGAACACATCCACTCATCTTTCTGAAAGGAAGAATAGACTGAATTGTGACCATCTGAAATTTTGCTTGTTAGACAAATTTGTATGGAATACTGAGATCCAAAACTGGTCTCCAGTTCCCTGTTTTCTTTGGCATTAAAAAGAATCGTGAATAAAAACCGGATCCTTGACCTGATGGAGAAGGTCGATGACACATAGACCCGCTTCCCAAATCTGTCCATCACCCTGGACACTCAGTCTGGGGGGGTGGACAGTAGAACATTCCTCTGCTAGTTCTTTTCTAGTGGCTGCTGCAACCACCAATAGCATCAACTACCAAGCCTTTAGACCAGTGGGGTTGGTCCTCTGGAGCAGTAAGTATCTTGTCAGGTCTCCAGGGTACTGGTTCCACAGAATCAGGAGCCTTCCAAGCCCAATGAGCAATTAGCTTAATTAAATTGTCAGTGGGCAGTGTTACCCAGGAGGTAGACGGGTGTTTACCAAAGGCCTACAAGTACACAGATTCCTCCAAGGATGGGTCTTTGGACTTCCAATCACCCCAACTGCTTCAGGATCTCCAGAATGTCTCCAAAAGAGACATCTTCCAGGGGTGATCATGGGGAACCCTCCCCTTCATCGAAATCCGTGTCCTCTGAGACTCATTCTTCTGGAGAATGGAGGCTTCCTCTGGCACAATCTCTTCCGAGGGGGCTCTTCAGTGGGAACATCTGAAGAGGGCTCAGAAGAGGGAGTACCATACAGCTCCAAAAGACTTTTGGTGGAGCACATTGAAAAGGCTGAAGGAGACTCAGGTTTCTCGACAAATGGACTACGGAATTGTCCAAGGAAGGGCTCTACTGATGGCGAGTAAGTAGAACTAACTGAGTTCTGAAATTATGGTTTGTTTTGGTACCATCTGTTGCACCATGGTGAAACAGCCGGCACTGAAATCAGAGCTGTATAGATAATTGCAGCTGTAGAACTAGGGCTCTGAATCATAGACATAGCCGGTGTAGAATGTACCAAAGAACTCTTTGGTGCCAGAGACTTTGACTGTTCCGATGGTTTTGGAACCTTGGATTTTGGTTCCAAGGAGGAGTCTTCATAGGCATATTTGTTCTTTTTAACAGTCAGCACTGAAGGGGATCCTTCAAGGCTGGTGGAGGATGGTCGGCCTTGGACAAGGCTTCCTCGAAAGGGCCCTTAAAGAGCCCTTTGAGAATCAATTTATTCTCTCTGCCAGGGTTCTATTACTAAAACCCTGGCAAATGGTACAATCCACTCTCGTGTGTGCCACACCCAAGCAATAAACACATTTGTCATGAATATCTGAGTTTGGCATTTTTCTGCCACACTCAGTACATTGCTGGAAACCTATAGTTGAATATTTTAGCTTTTCTGCCATATCTACTAACTCTCACAGACAGACAGACAGACAGACACACACACACACACACACACAGGAAAGTAGAGAAGGAAAGTCTACCTACAATGGTAGAGAAGTTATCACAAGGGTAAAATCGAAAGGAACTACCAGCGACGGAAGGGGGAAAGAAATTACCAATGGTACAAAGGAAAAAAACACACTCAAGGGTAGGCCAAACACTCAACAAGAGAAGCTATGAAGCAAGAGTTAGAAAAATAACTCTAAATCAGTTAGAAACAGCTATCATAAGTTTAGAAATAATTAGCTATGAGAGATGTCTGGCTGATTCATCTGATTTGCAAGAGCGGCAAACGAGATCAGAGGTAATCTGGAGAGGGGAATTGTGGGTAGACTTGCAGCTCGAGAGATGTTTTTGGCTGAAGCGAGCTATTCAATGGCCAGATCTGTTCCAGGGGTTGGAACTAAAACCCACCAGTCAAGAATAGAGGAAGACTGACATCAGATTATATGTTGTACAATCTGGCCTTAGGATATACAGTCTGTCGAAAGATTGGTTTAATATAATTCATTTTAGGTAGTGTTAGGAGAATTGAAAGATGAGTGTAAGAGTACTTCTATAGGGTAGTGCATATAGAGAGAGGGACGGAGAAAGTGTAAGAGAGATTAGCCAAGAGTAGAGCATCAGCACAGCCAAGAATTACAATGTTGCTTTAGGGATTTTTTGAAAGCTACAAGTTCAGGAATACTTTGAGTTGATAGTGGGAGTGAGTTCCATGCTTTAGTGACACTGTGAGAGTAGAGGTACTGTCCATATGTTTTTGAGGCTTTGGAGACAGTGAGAAGCTTATCTTAAAATTATCTAGCTGGACTTTTCCCATAGGTTCATATCTTCAGAGACTGTTACTAGGCTAATACCCACTAGGGCCTTTACAAGCCTACCCACACATCCAAAATCCATTTGGATCCCAATTATCATGATGGTCTATAAAGGGATTTGTGGGGGGAGGGTGGTTAGTTAAGATAATACTTTTCCTTAACAGCTTCTGTCCATTAAGGACATAGGAGCCAGACCAGGGGCAAATTTATGATTTTCCTATCTAATTGTCAAGGTTTCATTTGAAAAGGGTCAGGGATGAATTCTGTTTTAAATGGATGAGAGCCTATTCCATAGCACAGGGATTCTTTGGGACACATATCAGTCTCTCCAGCATGCTTTGTTTATTTCTCAAGCAAAGTTCAGATGCCAGGATCTAACATGTCTGGTGCAGGTTGTTTTAGGCATGTGCAGCAACCATCAGGGCTGGGTCTAAGGAAGTCCTGTAAGTCAGACAAAGATCCCCTCTCAGCAACCTGAAGTAGACTGAATACAAAGACAAAGCCTTTCATGATCAGTGTAGGACAGGGTATTCATGACCTGAATACTCCTGGTGAGAAACCTTTGTGGGCATTCCAGTTGTTGCAAATGTCTGGTTAACTACACACCAAAGTGGGCATTGCACTCATTGATAGGTCTGATAAGGACTGAGTAGAGTGGTACTATAACTTTCTTGGGCCTGGATGCCATATCCTTACCATTAAGTTGGATGACATAGAATGATTTTCTTACTATCTTAGCAATGAGTTGGTCAAAGGCCAGATTGCTGTCTACATATGTTCCCAGATCCTTTACTAGTGGCTAAAGTCTTAGGGTTGTTGGAGTAATTAACTTGGATTGACAGTTTCCCAAAGGACATTATAATGCAGTTTTTGGCATTGAGTTTTAGCTATGGCTTTGGCACCAGTCATTTGTCTGTGTTAAATCCTCTTGCAAGATGCTGGTATATTCGAAGGAATCTATAATAGCTCCCAATTTACATTAATCAGTGAACTTGGTGAGCCAGAGGCCTTGAATGTTGGCCAAGATGTTCGAGAAGTAGGTGACAAAGAGGAGCGGGTCCATCACAGAGACCTGGGGTACTCTGCTGGTGACTTGTCTTGTAGTTTAGGTGGTCTTAACAATCCTGACTTCTTGTCTGTGAGCCAGCCACCAATGCAGTGAGTTATGTATGGATTTATGCCAAGCTCAGAAAGCTTGTCAGCAATGCCTGAGTGGGGTACTGTATCGAATGCCTTGGCCAACATATGCAGTATGCACTGTTTTACCCTCATCCACTGCCTTGGTGACCCTCTCAAAGAAGTCTATCAGGTTATGTAGGCATGACCTTCCCTTAAAGTCAAATTGTGATGGGTCCAGTGTCTGGGCAGTAACATCTTAAGGTTGGAGGCTTTTTCACTATGTTGGTAATTTTTTTTTTTTGCATTGCCTAAAAATGGCTCTAAGGGGGTGGACAAAGTTTTAGCTAATATTTGAAAGCCTGGGGGCGGCTGGTGCATCCCATCCTTAGCAAAGCAAATGTGGTCTGTTGTCCATGTTGACACACATTGGATCCCCCTGGAGTGACACCAGAAACTAAGCCAATTAAAATCGATCATTTTTGTTTGTACTGTGGCAACATCCTCTGTGAAGGTAGAATGCTGCTCACTCTAAGGCTCGTACACGTCTGTGACATTTTCCAAGAAATCCATTGCATCTCTTTTCGTATAGTCCAGTTAAGTACATCTCAGCTCATTTACACCTACATGGACTGTGACAGAATCATGTTAGTACCTGGGGTGCAGTAACTTGAGTGTGTGCATAATATTGCAGATCCTGGCTCCAGATAGGCAACTAAATGTTATCTTCTCCTCATCTAACCCGGTGAGTGGGGCATCTGTTTGTGTCACACAATGGAGTCCCTGATGGCAAGAGTATTAGTTAGAGTATATGGCTGCCATATGGACTTGCTCTTGGGGAATCAATGGGTGCAAGCCTGTGTGAGACATTTGGTGTTTCTTTTGGTGTGTGTTGTAGTGATTGCTGAAGACAAGTGTTGACATTAGGTGGCTTTGCAAGTGCTTGACAATTGAGAAGGTTTCCCTTCATCTCCTCAGCATAAGACAATCTGTGTGTGTTTGGTGACAGGTATGTGTGAGGGATGTAGTGTAGGTATTCTTGACAACCAACCTCATTTGTATGCAAGATATTTGCCTCCAAGGAAGTTGTGTATTTACATCTCTCACATACTGTGTTATTTTCTTTAATGACTGACTAGTTGTCTGAGAATATGAGGCAATTGCTACATTGCCTTAGGATGCCCAAATCTACCAAACTGGCAACAGAGACATTAGGAAATTGTACAGCCAAGTTGTCCAGTTCTGTAACAAGTTGGGCTATTTAGGATTAAGGATCGAGTTTTAACAGGAGTTTCCTAGGAATTTTTTAAGGTTAAAGGCAAGGTGCTGCATAGTGCAAGATTATAGTAGTGCTATTTCATGCACAAGCTAACTGCTCTAAGCTTAGTGCTCTGCAATGCCATGCTGTTTAACAGGTTTCAGACCAAATCCTAAGTTTACAGGGAAATTTTGCTACCTGGGCATTTGCTACTATACAGGGCACTGCTCACGTAAAACCCACCTGATTTATAGCACAAAGATGGACTCCTATGCCCCGAGACAATAAACGACCACACTCTAAGCTTCCTGGAGTGCTTCACCAATGCAAGAAGACCAGGTACACATCTTCTACTACAAGATGGATAATCCTAGAATTTCTTAATGTATGTACCCACCAAATAAATATTAATCAATCAATAAATCATTATGACTGGATCACAACTGATCATAAAAATTAACTGTTCCTGGTCAGTTTTAAACTGCATTTACCTCGGTGAAGTGCATTAAAACAGTTCTCATACAATAACCCTTGATAAGATAAGCAACATGACCATAATCACCTGTGTTACTTCCCCTTCTGAATTCAGATATACTGCATGATCCTAGACACTGAAATCCTTTACTAAATTAGACCCATCTATTGGCATTTCATTTAGTGCAAATGTACATTTGCGTACTTTCAAAGCTTTGCTTAAGGAGTTAGTGCTCAACACAAAACCAATACATATATGCCAGCTACTGGAACAGTTTAGCAGGCACTATGAACTGGCTTTCTGGCGTAAAATACTGAATTGGCAGAAAGTGTTCAAAGCTGGGTACTTCTCGCATGCTTCAGCTAACCTGAAGTTTGTAGTATATATTCTAGAATGATTAGTAACTACAAAATCATTTGCATGAAATGGCCCAATACAAGTTTCACATTCTAGAAGTCTTACCTCATAGCTATTGAGGCTAATTACACTAACACACTTTTGTCACAGGAATCAAAATGGAAAATATAGGTTAAAAGCAGGGTGCTCTGACTGTTGTAAAATATTGTCACAGGCTCGGTGATGGTTACATTTGTACCATACTCTTTCCATTCACTAAAGCACATCCTCTTTGTACACTTACTGTCTTTTACAGTTTTTTGGTTACAGCCAGTACCTGTGACAAAGTCTGTTAACTAATCTTGGAACACAAAAAAAAAGTTTATCCTTAATTTGACTATGGCCTTTGCGACTAACCCAATAACTAATATTGTCAACATACATACATATATATTTTTTTAATTTACTTCAACCCCATTTTCCCACTCAACTCACTCTTTGCTTCTGGTTTTCCTTCAACCCCATGTGCTGCTCTGAAATGCTTCTATAACTTCTTTCCAGACAATCACAGATGTATGCCTTTGCAGGAGTGGGTCCACTCACTTGTTAGGGAGTAGGCCTTCCAGTGAAATTCCTGGAGTCAGGGTGCAAAGTCTCATTTAGAAAGTAATGTGCAAGTGTCAGTAGTAATTGTACAGCAGTGGGCAGTCATGTTTTGTTAAAAGGAACAGCAGCACACACTGTATGCATCTACAGTGTAGCATGATACGCCTAAGAGATTTGACCTGCAAGGACATGGTTTCCATTAGAGGTTGCATAGGTGGGGATCCCCCTCTAATCCTTCAACCTGGATAGGAGAGAGCTGGCTATCAGCTAAGTCACTGTATCCCATACCAGGCTGTCCTTCCCAGAAGTCTGAATCTGTTCATACCAAGCACACATGGATACCCTGCATTTAAACCATTGTGTTGGCCATCAAACACTGACTATACTGTCTATAGAAGCTGGATGTACATGTCCTTTACATGAAAAATTATTATATTTTACCATTGGTAACTGAGTAATAACCCTTGGTAACTTTAGCGTGATAATCCTTCTCAGTCAAACAGTTAAGGTCCATAAAGCAGCCTGCAGACAACCTGACCACCTTGCTGATATCTCTTCCTTTATTTTCCCTGCTTGAATTTCATCCTGTAGGAGGCAATGATACAGCCTTAGCTCAGATCATAAACTTTATTCTGAAAATAACTAAGTGACAGGTATCACAAAGGTAGACATTTCACTGATTTAATTATAAGGTACTGATGGTGTTAAGCTATAACTTTTCAGTGAGATGCTCATGAGATGCATGTTGAAACTGCTGCTGGCTTAAAGATTCTTTGAACAAAATTACCAAAACGTTTGAGAAGAATGGAACAGTAACCTGACAGCTGTGTCTTAGAGATCCATATTAGGTTTGTTCCTGTTCACCGGTTTCTCTACAGAAAATGGCAATACTGAGGTAGCTCCAGATATCTGGAATATGCAAATGACACAGTCATACTACTTTCCTCTAACTTAGTGAATGAAACAAGGTTACAGCTACAGACTAACTCATTCACACTGGAAAGTCCTTCCTCAAAGCTAGTAAAGCCAAGTTTGTACTCTGGAAAAATGTCTGTGCCTGATGATTGTAGTATCACTAATAAAACCATAAAAGACATGGAGCAGCAGTAATTGCTGCACAGTAATAAAATAACCTGCCATTTTACTAGATCAGGCCATGTAATTCCACTGAGAAATATAAGTTACTGCTAAAGTTATTACTACTATTGTTAACATACTGCTACAGACTCAAAGTCCAGCACAGCTGGGAAGCCAGATGAAAGGTTACAAGAAGTAAATTACATCCAAGAGTTCTCTAATTAAGAGTTATTTTTCATCATCCTACTTCAAACTTCAGTCTGTTTACTTAGTGTGTCACCTGACAAGTGGCTCTAAATGGGGGCAATATCACTGACAAGTGCAACATTAACATGGCATCTATGCCAAAACCAACAAATTCAGTACAATGAGCAGGGCATGGTATGCCCAAGTTTTGTTAGACATCATCTAGGCAGCTATCTTCTAACCAGGAACCTCATTTTTATGTACCATGCACCAGCTACATGGAGGGATGCATGCTGTACTGTGCCATCATCCCTGAACTTTACAATGTATCCTTTCATGCAATTCTCAAGAGTTCACTGTCTGAAACAAAATCTGATTTCAAATAATATTGCATTAGCATTATCAGAGAAAGAGTGAACAGCAAGCTGAATCAGTAGCAACCAGATTCAATCTATGACTCGGTGTACTTAACAGAGTTATAGGACAGTGTACATTTTCAGCTTATTATTGTATCACCAATATGAATTATTGTACAGATGCAGTATCCATTGGTTGATATAACCTAATATGCTTATGCCATGTGAGTTCTATACAACTCAAACATTTGTTTTATGCACTCTCTGACATTTAAGGTTTGTCAAGAGCTGTTACTATGAACCAGCCAAGAAGGGATACATATCTGTATACACCCAGCTCTATGGTATTGAGACAGAGAAGGCGAGGTGGAAAGCAGGAGCATTTTGTCAGACTGTTCATTCTGGGAAAGAAGAATGGGACTTCTGTCTACAATTCTGCATTCCTCCAATGGGGGTATACTATGATCTCAAGTCAGATTTCCATTAAAACTGTGGCATTGGAGTACAGGGTTGCAGAAAACAGACATTATGTGTAGGAATGCATGTTGGCATCAAAGGTTTCCAGCATACATGACAGCATGATATGATGCAGCTAGAATAAGAAGTTATGTACCTACCATAACGTTGCATGTTAGTTGTCTTCTTCTCGCCTTCTTTCTTGCTGGTTGGTTCGGAGCTGATCCGCGACTCCGACTCGGCCATCTTCAAAAGCTAGAGCTGTTTACTGGCTCGAGGCCCCCTCCTATATCCCATGATGCCCGGTGCTAGATACCCAGATCTCGTTTGGTAACCTAACTACAGACATAATAATAATAATCATGATAATACAGTAACTGTAGCAGGGTACAGGAAACTACTGGAGAGACTGACAGTCAGAAGTAACAGCTAGAGAAGACTCAACCAGTGATAAAGAAGCCTAACAAACTCTTCTCGGTCTACTAGGATAGGGGGACGGAGGGTGGGACGCAAGAAAGAAGACGAGAAGAAGACAACTAACATGGAACGTTATGGTAGGTACATAACTTCTTAATGTTAAGTTGTCTATCTTGCCTTCATTCTTGCTGGTTGGGACAGCGCCCCTAGCACCTCAATCCTGGGTGGCTCATCAGAACAGACTCTTCAGAACAGTGGAACCAAAATCAGCTCTGTTTCTGGAAGCCACATCCAGCTTATAATGTGAAATGAAGGTATGTGGATTAGCCCAGGTAGCTGCCGCACAAATAGTTTCCATTGGCAATCTAGCCTGAAAAGCCACAGAAGTAGCTAAACCTCTGGTGGAGTGACCTTTGGGTTTAGCAGGAAAATCTTTATTTCTCAACTGATATATAAAGGTAATAGTAGAAGACAACCACCTAGATAAGGTGACTTTTGACACCGGTATGCCTTGCTTTCCTTCAGCGTAAGACAGGAACAACTGGTCTGATTTTCTGAATTGCGTGGTTCTATGCAAGTAAAAGCGTAATTGTCTATGGACGTCCAACTGATGTAATTTGCATTCTGCCTTGTTGGAATAATTCGGAAAGAACACGGGCAGTTCAATGATTCAAATTACAATCAGAAGTAACCTTTGGGAGAAAGGGAGGATTAGTCTGAAGAGAAACTCTATCATTGTGAAAAACTAGGTAAGGAGGACGAACACAAAGAGCCTGAAGTTCAGAAACTCTTCTGGCTGACGTAACTGCAACCAAAAGAAGGGTTTTCCAAGAAAGAAACTTCAAGGAACAAGAAGCTGCCGGTTCAAAGGGGGGCAGTATCAGGGAAGCTAAAATCAAATTCAGATCCCACGGAGGCAGGGGATCTCTTACTGGGGGCCTGAGTAGAGTGGTCCCCTTCAGAAAGGCTTTACAAAGCTTATGGGACATGATACTTGAATCAGATAGGCCCGTATGAAAGTTTGAAATTTCAGCTAGCTGAACTCTAATCGTGGCAGAAGAGGATCCAGTTCAAAAAAGTTCTGCTAGAAAATCTAAAATATGGTGCACAGGGGCTGAAAAGGGATCTATATTCCTGTTCTCTGCCCATAAGGAAAAATGTTTCAACTTACTAGCATAAGTCTTTCTAGTGGTCGACTTATGCGAGGATAAGATTATTTCACGCATCGAATGGGAGATGTTGGGAAACCTGGCTAAAGTCAGAAGTGGAGAACCCAAGCAGTGAGCTGGAGAGATTGAAGAGATTGGTGCAGGTAGCCCGATTGATGGATCAGGAGATCTGGAATTGGGTCCAGGGCTGCTCCAGAAGGTGATGATGCAGGAAGGGGAACCAAATTTGTCGAGGCCAGTAAGGGGCAATGAGGATCATCTTGCATCCCAGTGTGGTAGCTTTCTGAATTAGTTTGGGAATCAGGGGGAATGGAGGGAATGCATAAAGAAGTCCCTGGGGTCAATCGTGAACTAGAGCGTCTCTGGGGAGGTGTCCGGGAAGAGGTAGGAGAGAGAAAAAATTGTCGCACTTGCTGTTGAAGGGGGTGGCAAAAAGGTCACAGCAAGGCTGACCCCATTTGCGGAAGATTCTGTCATCCACAGTCTGATTGAGAGACCATTCGCGAGGCATGAGAATTGCTCTGCTCAGCCTGTCTGCTATAACGTTGGACTTCCCAGGGATGTGCGCTGCTATCAGAAACCATTGAGAAGAGATCGCCCACTGCCAAAGTCTGAGTGCTTCTCGACATAAGGGGTATGACTTGGTTCCGCCCTGCTTGTTAATGTACCATACCACACCACTGACATATTGTCTGTTTGAATTGCAATGGTCCCGGTGGGAAGAGAGTTCTGAAGAGCTTGCAACGCTAAAAGCATGGCTCATCTCCAAGACATTGATATGCAGATGGTACTCGTGAGGCTGCCAGGTGCCTTGGACTGTTCTGCCCTGATAATGCCCACCCCCACCCGATCAGGGAGGCGTCCGTGGTCACCGTAGCTACTGGGGGAGGAAGAATGAACGGTCTGCCCTGGTGTAATGATGGGGAAACCATCCATCAAACAAGTTGTTTTTTGCATGACTGTGTGATCATTATCCTGTGAGACATCTGGAGCTGCTGGAAAGACCATTGTATGAACAGCATCCACTGAAGAATCCTCATATGAAAGCGTGCGAGGGGGACTAGTATTATAGCCGCTGCCATGAAACCCAATGTTTTAAGGACAAATCTGGCCTGAATCTTTTTGCATCCTAATAAGACCTGCACATGTCGTCGAATGGCTAACACTCTGTCTACTGGTAGAGTCGCTGACATGTCCTTTGTGTTTAAGTTTGCGCCTATAAAGGTGATAGATTGACAAGGCGACAATGCAGACTTTCTGAAATTTATTGTGATGCCTAGAGTGGAGCACGTTTGGACGGTGTAGTCTCTGGCTAGCAGCAGGTGATGCCTGGTGGTTGCAGTAAGGAGCCAGTCGTCTAAATATGGAAACACCTGGAATCCTTGCCGTCTCAAGTGAGCGGTGACTACTGCCAAACATTTGGTGAACACCCTGGGGACTGTGGTGAGACCAAAGGGCAGCACTCTGAACTGATAATGACTGGATCCCAGCCGGAAGCGGAGGAATCTTCTGGAGCATCTGTGCATTTTGATATGGTAGTATGCATCCTGAAGATCTATGGAGCACATCCAATTGTCCTGACCCAGAAAGGGTAAAATGTACTGCAGCGTGACCATCCGGAACTTCGTTCTTTGAACAGACCTGTTTAGTCTGCTGAGATCCAGAATGGGTCTCCAATCCCCTGTCTTTTTTGGTACCAAAAAGAACCTTGAGTAAATTCCGGATCCTTGTTGGTCTGCTGGGACTGACTGGATGGCTCTTTTTCTTAGCAGTTTTGAAATTTCTTGAACTGCTTGATCCCTTAGATTGGGTGGAACATTTGGAAGGGATTTGTTGGGAATGTAGGGAGTGCGAAAGAAGGGGATTTTGTAGCCTTTGGATATGATAGAAAGTACCCATTTGTTTTTGTTATACTTTGCCAGGCTTCTGGGTACAGCGATAATCTTCCCCCGACTGCCTCCGAAGGTGGACATCCGGGCAGCACTTCAGGGATGCTGGAAGGGCTTGTCAGAGAAGGATTCGCTTTGGCCCGGATTTTGCGGACCCCCCCCCCTGCCCCTAGGGCGGCGTCTATTGTTGTTCCCTCCTCTGCCCCTGGAGGGGAACTCTCCACGTGTGTCAGGCACGGCTCCCTGGGATTTCCGGAACCACATCTTCCCACTCTTCTGACCCTTGGGATACGGTCTTGAAGGAGTGGAAAAACGGACTCCAGTGGCAGAGAGAGTCTTGCCTTCCTGCTCACACCTGGTAAGGGTATCCTTCACCTGTGGTCCAAACAGAGCAGAACCATCAAAGGGGGTGTTGGTGAAAGATGCCTTAAAGGGTTCTGCAAAGTTGCATAACCGCATCCAAGCGTGTCTCCTCAAAGCCACACCTGTGCCTGCTGCCCTACTCGCTCCATCAGCTGCATAAGAGATGAGCCGCATGGAGAAGTTTACTACATTTAGAGTCGCCAGCTGGGAGGCAATCTTAGCCTAAGCCCCCGCAGCTGATGAAGGGCATCTCCTAACTCTTTAAGGAGATCCCTTTGAAGGCGGGTAAAATGGCACAAATAGTTCACAGACCTCATGGAAAAGGTCGCTGAGGAAAACATCCGCTTCCCAAATCTGTCCATTGTCCTAGATTCCTTATTAGGGGGGTGGACAGACGAAGAAGTTTCAGCCAACTCCTTTTTAGTGGCCGCTGCTACCACCATGGCATCAACGGGAACACCCTTGGTCAGAAATTGTTTGTCCTGAGGGGCAGTGATGAATTTTGTGGGCCAACAGGGAGCTGGTTACATTGTGTCTGGAGCTGACCACGCCTTTCGAGCCACCACCGACATCAGTAGATCGAAAGGCGGAGATGCCCAGGAGGTGGAGGGCCGGAAACCAAACGCGTCCAGGAATACAGACTCATCCTCGGAAGGGTTAAGGGTAGTCCAGTTCCCCCTCTGCCTATGGATTTCAAGGATGTCTGAGAAGGAGACATCCCTCAGAGGGGGATCTCGGGACCCTTCCGACTCCTCCAAATCGGTATCTGAAGTGACAGACTCAGGTGAGTCAACATGCTTCCTCTTGCATTTTCTATTTCGAGGGGGCTCCTCTGAATGAACAGGGGAGGCCTCGGAAGAGGAAGATACACCCAATGGGGTGCCCTGGAGCGCTTGTTCCCCACGCTTGGGGTCTGGAGGAGGGGCAGGAGCAGGCACCATGGGGGGGAGGAGCCGATGAGGCCGAAAGTGAGGCTGACTCAGATGCCAGAACACTCCTCATGACCTCAAAGGCACCCCTTCCCGATGCCATTGAAGGCTCCGGCTCCAAAGAGACCGGAATCTTTCCTGGCACTGAGAGGGACAGCTCCGAAGCCGATGCAGGAGTCAAATTCACCTGCGCCGAAGCTCCGAGAGGGAGAACGGGGTCGGACAAGGGTCTGATGCCACTCACCCCCTCGGAGCCGACGAGGGAGTCCCGGCACCCAGATCCCTCCAAGGACGGCACTATGGAAGAGATCGGAGCCGACGGCACTGAAAGGGGAGGTATTGGTGCCGACGGACCCACGGTTCCAGCCACAGCATGCTCTGGCTCCGAACTCAAGGGATGAGTCAAAGGAGGAACTATTGGAGAAACAGGTAGAGCCGAACCCTGGTGAGGGAGGCTGGATAGCATTTTTGCCAGGGTCTGCGACTTTAAAAGCCTGCTCACCGCTCTCTCCAAATCATGGTCAGATAGCCTAGATGACCAAGAAGAGTGGGATCGATGACTCCGCTCAGATTGCAATAAGGGTGACCCTGGAGCCGAGTGTATCGACTCCAATGATGGTGACCTGGAGCGTTTCCGACTCCCTGACGGTTCTGACGGAAGAGTCGGAGCAGACTGAGAGATAGGTACTTTGGTTCCAGTCGGAGCCACCGGTGATGGCTCCGAGCTGGGAGCCGACAGCTTCGATGGCCTAGAAGGTTTCACTGACTGAGTCTTGGCCGGTGATCCTTCAGGTTTAAGCAAACCTCTCAAGATAAGCTTATTCCTACGCTCCTGCAGGACTCTTGGACTAAAGGCGTGACACACTATCATGGTGGTCTACTTCTACTCTTTTTACTACACTGAGCAAGAGTCCTGCAGGTGTAGGGAGCCCAAGCAGTAGACACAAGAAGTGTGACCATCTGTCAGAGACATTTTCTGACAGCATGAGTCACACTTCTTCAATCCCAACACTTTTGTGTCTTTAGACATTCCTGTAAAGGAAAATCAAATACAAATAACAAGTAGAGTGGAGAGTAGGTAACTGAAAAAAAATACACACAATTCACACAAGTTACCACACCCTAACAGCACACACACACACTATAATAATATAAGACCTACAAGCTATCACAATTTACTAAAAAGAAAACTTTTGTCTACCTTAAAAATAAAACAATGGTAAGCTTCTAACTAAAACGGCTTACTTTGAAAGGTAAACGGGGGTGGAGGAGGGAAAGGAAAAACTCTCTAAGGAGAAAACAAGTTTAGAAGGGGGGATAAACACTAAAACTGCTATAGAATCTACTCTGAGCTATAACAATAAAAGTATACCTAACAAGTACAAAAAAAGTTCTAAATATAAGAACAAAGTGAAAATTACGACCTGAGCCAGTAAACGCAACATCGTAGCAGAAGCGGCAAACGAGATCTGGGTATCTAACGCCAGGCATCATGGGATATAGGAGGGGGCCTCGAGCCAGTAAGCAGTTCTCGAGCTTTTGAAGATGACCGAGTCGGAGCCGAGGATCGGCTCTGAACCAACCAGCAAGAATGATAGACAACTTAACATGCTCTGTTCTACGTTTCCATGTCCCTTTCCCAACTCACCTACAGCAGAGGCAGTCCTAGATTCTGGGGGATTAAAATTAGGGGACTCCAAATTAAGTTCCTTCGGAGTGAAAAGCAGTAGACAGCAAGTTGGAAAGTACACAGTAGGATGGGGGTGATGGGTAAATACATAAATATTTGTATACAAATGTGTTTGTACAGTTATGTACTAACAAAGTCATATTTTAGATCTTTTGCATGTTATAGAATGTTACCATGCTCTGTAGCTGAAGCATTTATCAAGTCCACACAAGAAAAAGGACTTTTAACTCAGATGGACCTACACACTTAAAGCAAATAACTACAGCTTTAACAATACAGTCGTAAATATTTTACATATTGCTGAAATGCAGATGCATCAACATTGGCATGCCTGAAGTATTTAGCCTAGAAAAACTAAGGTGTGTACACCTTGATGCTTACGATGAAATATGACTGCTCAGTAAAGTCTAATTATGTGCACATGGGTCCTTAGAGAAGATAACACAAAAAGCTTGTGGGATAAAATTCATATTTCTAAATTTTTATTACATGCAACTGTTTTTGTTCATTTTTTGCTTTTTATAGCTGCATTTTTATTATTGAGTTTATGGCTGAAATTGTGCTAAAGCTGCACTCAGTAAAATATGATTGCCTCAATATATAAAAATGAGTACCATTGACTCTCTAGTAAAATACGTTGTTAAAAAAAATAATTAAAAGTTAAAATACATTTTAAAGTATTTTATATGTAGAACTGGAACCCATCAAACAATTGCATAGTGTGCATAAATATTTTATGAATGAAATAAGACACAATCCTTTTCACCTAGAAATATTACCAAAAACAAATAAACTTGCTATTTTCCCTGATGCTATAAAACTTTAATCCTATTGCCAAGATGAGGCTCACATTTCATGCAAAACACACATCATGAAAAATAAAAATATTTGATCAAATGTTAAATTGTATTTCTGCTGAGTGACTGAAAGTTCTAAGGAAAATTCAAAAATTAAACTAATTGACAACTAAACTAATATCTTTTTACTATTTACATATAGCAGGGCCATTACACTTATGAGATTATACTCCATATGCTGAAACTCTGTGTTTCAGTAGAACAGAACCTGGATTATTTTCAAAAATATTTCACCACTGCGTGTGTCTTTATATCTATATATGTACAAGTCCTGTAAAGTTAGTAAACAGTTTAGTTGACAGCATTCTTGCCAGGAGTGTTTTGTCAGCCGGAAAGCTGATTAACAGTAATGCAAGACTTTGGTGTGACATATATTGCTATATGTGAGATTTGCTCTAGTTTTTATATAGGGAAAACAGAGAGAAAAATTAGAAGAAGAAGAATATATGAGCATATAAATGATATAAAAAATAAAAAAATCACTAATGCATTATATAGACATACCACTTTCTGTCCATTAGCTAAATACAAGTTTTTTGTGATTGAGGAAGTTCAGCAGGATGAGAGGGGTGGTCTTTGGGAAACCAGGATCGAATATAGAGAATTATACTGGCAAATTGTTTTGGAAGCTAATAGATTCCCAGGACTTAATGATTATATTTCACTTGCCCCTGTCCTCAAAATGAGGGCTGTTAGACTATAATAAAGTAAGATATTAGGCCGGGTTTATTTCACCAAGTTTTTTTTAACATTTTGGAATTTATATCTATGATATATTATTTAAATACAACATATTTATATTAATTTCAATCGATCAATGAAATAATAGTATTTATATTTATATATCTATTGATTCATATATTTATTTCCCAATTCAAATTTTATATATATTTTATTAATAGTATTTAAGGTTTGATATTGGGTCTGATTTTAATTACATTTTATATATTTAACTACAACATATATTTATAATAACATATATTTATAGAAACACATTTTAGATATGTTGTGAATTTTTTGTTGTGGCTTGTCATTTTGGTCCAAGGCCACTAGAGGGGAGTGTTACTACAAACATGGATGTATTCCTATATATATATATATATATATATATATATATATATATATATATATATATATATATATATGGGTATGACTTGGTCGACAGTTCATATGATCGACTGTTTATTTGGTCGACAGTTCATTTGATCGACAAGCATTTTAGGTGGGGGGCTGTGCCCCCCACTAACTATATATATCAACTCCAGGGTCACACAACATTGGGGAAGGGGGCAAATGCTTGTCGATCAAATGAACTGTCGACCAAATAAACAGTCGATCATATGAACTGTCGACCAAGTCATATAGACCCATATATATATATTTGTGTATTTATGGAGCCAGTAAATTTGTACAAAGTTATATTCATTCACTTCATGACTTTCGATATATAATAATGTTTGTATAATCATTCACCATATATCATCATGTTTTTTCAAGTTAGATTGTATTAAGTTAGATGTTTCATTTAATACGAAGTGCTCCATTTCAGAGTCCATGGTTAATTATTCATGATTTTGGTTCCTTATTGGACTATTTGAAATAGTGTTTGCCTATAAATACTGATGTTTAATTAATTAATGGATTGTTTTATTGATGTCTGATGAAGTCTGAGTTTTATACGAAAAACACGTTGTTTCAATAAGCGTTTAACGTTACATGTATTTTGGATTGTGCATCGTATTCATTAAACTTATGGATTTATTCTGGGACTGACCGGTGTTGGGCATCTCCTTTCAACAGTGCTTTAATAGGTTACTGGTTGGCTTCGCACTGTTTCTTCTATTTTCGGGGTTAGTAATGCAAGACTACTATTCAAGAGGTGCCTGTGTCCCAAAGGGGGGAAAGGGTTCTACTCAAGACTGTTTCTACTGGCAAGAAAAGAAGGGTATTGCAGACCTACTCCAGACCTCTCTCATCTAAACACTTTTATAAAAGTGGCTTCCTTTCGGATGCTCTCTTCAAATTCTGTTTCCTCTCCTGCAGGCCTATATGGGGTCCCTGGATCTCAAGGATTCTTATCTTTATATTTATCTTTATATTCCAATCCATCCTATTTTCAGGAAGTTTTTAATGTATCTGTTTCTTCCTAGCATTTTCAGTTCTCTGCTTTACCCTTTGGTCTTTCTACTGTCCCAAGGGTATTCATCAAATGCCTTACTCCTGTGATTCCTTTTTTCACTTCTAGGGATCCAAATATTTCCTTACTTAGACGATCTGCTGATTCAGGCATCCTCTCCAGAGATTCTTTTGAAATATCTTCATTTTGCCATAACCCTTCTTTAGAGCCTGGGGTTCACAATAAATTTCACAAAGTCTTCTCTGACTCATCCGCAGGATCATGTTTTTCTAGGTTGCTGGATACAGCCGGTGCCTATGATTGCATCCCTGCCCCCTCCGAAGGCCTCAACTCTCATTTCTTTCTTTCAAACTCCTTCTCCTGGCTTCCATTACCACCAGGGAATTTCTGAGAGCTCTGGGTTTCATGGCATCCACCATTCTGATGCTCCCTCTGGCCAAATTTCACGAGAAAGTTTCAGTGGTTTCTGAAGTCAGCGTGGCTTCAACATGCAAATCCTCTAGACTTTGTAGTTCCTCCTCTTCATACTTGTCACAGACAGGAACTTCACTGATGGATTCGGCAGTTGTCTTCGAACCCAGGAATCCCTTTTTATCCCCCTCTACCCTCTAAAAAATTATTCACAGATACTTCAGACGTGGGTGGGGGGTGACTTTTGGTGCCCTAAAACAACACGGGGTGTGATCACCTCACCAGCAGAGGGCACACATCAGTGTCAAAAGTTAGAGCTCTTCTGCTGGCCCTTTAGGCTATTCATTGTCTTTTATTCTCCAGGACCTCACAAGGTCTTCACAGACAATACTACAGTGATGTGGTACATCAACAAATGGGGAGGAATGAGATCCTACCTTCTTTACTGGTTTGCACTTCTGGTATGGGATCTTGCTGTCAAGTATCAAGTGACTCTTCAGGCGGTTTATATCCCTACCAGTCAGAACAGTATGGCAGACACACTGAGCAGATTCTTAACTCAGTCTCATGAATGGATGCTTCCATCACAGGGCTGTGTTTCAGGACATTATTCACCAGTAGGGTACTCCTCAAGTGCATCTTTTTGCCTCCTCTCTGAACAGGCAACTTCTTCTGTTTTGTGCCAAAGTCAGTCCCAGATCCTCTTTTATGGAAGGTGGATGCCCTCTCATTCTCTTCGAAGGGGATATTTCTTTATGCATTCCCTCCCCTTCCTCTCATTCTGAAAGTCTTGTTCAGAATTTAACAGGATGCTCCCAAAATCTTGTTGATGACTCCTTTTTGGCCAAAACAGCACTGGTTTCCTCTACTTCTCCATCTAGCCTAGGCAATCATCACAAGTTACCTCACAGGGTGGATCTAATCACACAAGATGAGGAAACTCTCATGCATCCCCACCTGTCCATGCTTCAACTGACATTGAGGGTGACAGGATTTTGGTTCTTCATAGACACCTTTTTTTTTTTTGAGGATGTGCTGCAAGTCCTGCAGGAGGCCAGGAAATCCTACTTACTGGTCTTGTAACCCGAACCCACTTACTGTGGATATTCCTTTGGTTCTCTCATATTTGTGTGAGTTGCTCAATGCTGGTTTGGCCTATTCTTCTATTAAGGCCCACTTATCAGCCATCTCTGCTTGTCTGCCTTTATCTCCTCCTTTAGCTTCTAGATGTGAGGTTAAACAATTTCTCAAAGTGTCCTTAATATTAGACCTTCCAGGAAGCCTGTACTGCCTCCCCAGGATCTTAATTTTGTTTTGGAGAAGCTGACTCAGGCTCCTTTTGAGCCTGCTGTTTCAGCTTCCTTGAAACATTGTTCTTGGAAGACTGATGTGTTGTTAGCTATTACTTCTGCCATACTGGTATGGCTTGTCCTTCTTTTCTGATTTATCATGAGGACAGGATGTCTTTATGCATTAATCCCTCTTTAATGCCCAAGGTGGTTAATGAGCTTTCTATTAATAAGTCTATTATATAATCTGCCTACGTTTTTTCCCTCTCCACAGTCTGACAGTGAGAGGGTGCTGCATCCTTTGGATGTGCACAGGCAACTCATAATTTATTTGAATCAAACTAAGGCTATTTGAAAATCTGCTCCGTTGTTTATTTGTTATCCTAGATCTTTGGGTCTAGCTGTATAAGAGCAAACTATCTCTTCTTGGATTTCTAAGGTTATTTCCTTTTGTTACACCTTTCATGGCAAAAGCCTTCCTTCTTCAGTCAAGGCTCATTCTACTAGACCAGTGGCTTCTTCTGGTGCTTTTTTCAAGCACTTCGATACTAATTGTATTCTTGAAGCAGCTACCTGGTCTTTTGTGCATATCTTTACTAAGCACTACAAGCTGGATGGTATCTCTAGAGCTAGAGATGGTTTTGTTAGTGCCATACTCCATGGCTTCTTAGGGGACTCTTCTTCCTTCCCCCTTCCTCTTGATTTTTGGCACTCTCCTGAATGTTAAGAATACTGTAGCACTGAATGGGAGGACATAGTACAGCTGTGTACAATCTTACCATAACAGTAGACGTTCTTGCTTTCACTACTGCAGTATTCGCTCCTTCCCTCCATCCCCCTAGTCCTTTCCTTCCAGGATGTACAGGCTACCTCTTGGGTTTCTTGGACTTTTGTTCCTACTGGGGCAATCACTTCTGTTTATGCTCAGCCTGAATGTCACCTTTATGCCCTACAGTACGCAAGGAGCATCTGAGTGATTTTCAGGCGTACCTTTAAATGCAACAGGAAGTCTTTGGTATACCACCCAGATGATGGGCTTCCACGGCAAGGAATCCCAAATGTTAAGAATACTGCAGCAGTGAAGGTAAATTTAGATATTAACTAGTTATTAAAACCATAACAAGGCTTCTGAACATTAAAAAAAAAAAGCATATTAATGAAATTGCCTGTGTGTTTGTCTTTTGGCATTTTCCCAGTTACGGATCGCCACAGCAGAACTCCAGTCCGCTGATGACTGGCAGTAGATTTTTACGAACGCCGAGGTGCCAGCTCGACGTTCAACCTTCAACGAAGGCATGCCCATTTACGCATGTCTTTAGAACGCCCACCCAATCGCCTGTGTGTACTGTGTATAAATGCAGTGTTGCCATAAATCATATACCTATTTGTTTTACTGAATGGATTGGATCCTCTAAGTTGTCTGTAAGCTGTGACATCTGGTAGACATTGCAGTTAAACATAAACCTTTAAGATAGTGTAATGGAGCATCATATAGCTTCTGCTGAAATACATTGCTTTAGGCATAATTATAAGTCTTAATTTTATTACACAACCCTGAGAATAAAGTGTTAAAAGTCTATCAAATATGTCTAAAAGCACTGGTTAGAAAGTCTTAGCTTACATACATTCAGATATGACAACGTACTGCAGTTAATGCTCTGTAATTTATTTTAAATTAATATACAGCTTTGGAATAAAAGTGTGTGTGCGTGCATGCCTATGAGACAGAGAGATCAGAATAAAAACATAAAGGGAAGGAAGATTTTTCTGCAGTACTGTTATTTTGTAACACTCATTTTTTAAAACTTATCTTGTGTTTCAAAGTAGTACCCTACAGTCCTACTGGAAGTGCATTTATGTGTATATTTTATGGTAATTAGGTGTCGTTTTTTTTTGGTCTGGATGCATCTGGTACAACACCCCTTCTGACCATCAAGCCTTGCTCCCAGCATGCTCATGTGGCCCATTTATTTGCTCATTTTCATGGTTACTGCTTCTCGTATCCCTAGGAGCAATGGTTGAGCTACCCTGAATAAAACCATAATCTTGAAAAGCACCAGAATTTTTCTAGCCCTTATATACTCTCCCTACCTGTTGATGATAACTGTGTCAGGATGAGAATACAATGAGGAGTAGCTGAAATCTGTGCCCTGCTCTGTGCTGACTGCTCTTTACTCCTGCCCATTCAGCCTGTCATCATCTCTGAGATGTCCAGCATAGTCCTTCATCCCAGGGACAGGCACACACAACCTCCCTGCCAGCATCAGCAAATGCTCAAACCATGTGCCAAGGTCCCTTCCCTCAAGGATAGGGACACACACATCCTCCCTGCTAGTACCATCTTATGCCTGAACCATTAATCAAACTTAGGTTGCCTGGGTTGTAGTCAGGACTTGGATCTCCCTGTGCCGCTGTGTTGGTGACATTGCATCTATTTTTGATGTCTGCAGGTTATGAGTTATGCAACCAAGGAGTATTCCCCAAGCTCCTTTTTCTTCAATGCAAACTATTTGTGGACAGTAGTGGCAACATATACTGCCTACACTAGCAGGTAACACTGTCACCACTGCCCAGAGAGTGACAGTATACACTGCCCAGAACAGCATTCCATTTTATTTCTTTCTTTCTTTTTTTTTTTTTTTTACAGGAATAAGGACAGAGGGGAGAGGAGGGTAGCAGCAAACTAGGATACATTAGTTTTACTACTTTCTGGTGATCCCACTTCAGAGCTGATTACCAGAAGCAGTTGTGATATTGGCACTGTAGCGGTGGTACTACATGCCCTCCTTACCCTCTGGCATCCAACATATCCATTTAAACTTCTGGTGCAGTCCAAATGATAGTGTCATATGCTACACGCTGGTGCAGCTGCATTGCGACTTTGCAGGCATGCAAAACTGATAATTGCTGTCCATATACTATACAATCAGTCTGCAGACCATTACACTCCTAGCCAAAAACAAAAATATTCATAAGCTCCTCCAGCCTTTTGGAGGCCAAGACAAGGTAGACCATGAGAGAATTTCAGGCTGCCTATCCAGTTATCTAGGTTAAGACTGATAGTATCATATGCTACTCTGACACACAGTGGAAGTTTGTACCAGAGGTACGGGATATGTTGAGATAAGAATCTATCATACTAATGTGTTTTATTTATCGCTTGATGGTTTAGTTCATTTAAGCAAGTATTTGACGTACCATTTGTTTGGGGAAGGAACAGGAGAACAAATAGGGTTGGCTCTATCATGGCTTGAAAAGCTAGCCATAGATGTCCACAGAGGAGTCTAAAAGAAACTATAGTTATGAATCTCTGAGGTCGCTAAATGTGATATTCTTACTGTATGTCAGAAGAGGACTTGACAGCTTACATTTATCTGCAGACTCAGTTAATCAAAGATTATTATTTGACAGAGGTTTGCAAAGGAGTTGGCAAACAGCAGAAATCCCAGCACAGATTCCAGAGTGAATAAATCAGTCACATTTATGCTCTCAGAGGATATGCACCCTACTCTTAATGTATGAGTTTTGTCCCACTGATAGGTTGCTATCCACCTAACCATGTATGGGTCAATTCCAAGCTTATTTAGCTTATTATATTTGCATGTGGTATGGTGTCAAATGCCTTGGCATTAGTTCTTTCATTTTCCTTACAACTGGACCTCAAAAATGCACAGAGAAAGTGGCTGTCCTTTTTATGTGTCTTGTCAAAGAGCAGTATGTGTCAATGGTCAAACTGTTAAAATACATTACTGTGGTCATTAAATTGTTTGCCTTATCTGTATACATCTATGGTGTGATTGTGAAAAAAGCAGTTATCTTTTGGGGTAGGGGCTGCTACGGCATGCTGTGAAAGCATAGTAAGTACATGACCACTGCAGAACAATTTGATATAGCTCTTCATGGGCAATATCTGTGACTATGAACAGCAAACTGAAATACATTACTGTGGTCATTATTTTAAGGTGGTGTACCCTACCCTCTTTTGTTTTTGTACATTCTCTCAGAGCAGCTCCCATGGCCTACTTTCCATACTGCTCCCCTTCCTTCTGCAATTTCCTGGATCCACCACTGATGTGTCACCCTGAAATGCACTTTCAGGTGATGATAGTACCCCCAATTATGTCTCACCCACCTGGCCTCATCATGTGGTGATGACAATACTCCCTTGTTATGTAACCCATTGGACTTCATACCTCTTAACTGTACAGATTTTCCCAGAATGTACAGATTTTTGCCTCGTATTTTTGGTTCATTTTATATAAAATTGTTTTTTCTGACAAATCACTGGCAAGTCATTAAATATTAAAGTCAGAAAATAATGAGACATTTGAGTTTCAGACTTCATAATCTTCAGAAAATTCATACTAACACAAATCCTTCTATGCCGTCAACTTTCTAAGTTGGTAAGAGCAATATTAAAAACTGTCCCCATTTTTGGGCCTTTGCTTATTTGGTTTTAATTTGTGGACAGAGCCGGAGACATAGAACTGCTGTTGCTTTTTTACTACCACACAGTCATTTCTACTGTATGACAATATGACCTCTACTTTAAGTCAAATGTTATCCACCAGAAAAAAATCCTTTGTTAAGCTATTTACAAGACACTAGAAATATATACACTCGGGCTAAGGGCCCACCTAACACGGATTTCCAGCAGATGTTGATACAACTGGAATGAAAGGTACAATGCTTTAAATCTTTACAGTGGCAAAGATATAGCTTTTTAGCTTATCTTAAACTTGGTGTGGTACCTAGGGACGAGTGTTAAAAATGTCATCATATGGCAATTTGTATTCTGCCTTGTTAAAGAGGTGGCAGGAATTTAATATTCAACTTAGTCTGGACTATATGCTACTTATGAATGAGCATTTCTCTAAAATCGAGTCCGACTTGCAAGCAGAGATAACTAAGATTGAAAATTATATTTCATGTGCACCGTGTTTTAATCGGTATGTTTCTGATTACAACAGACTGTTAGATAGACTGGCTGCTTATAATAAAAAACTTGAAGCCATTAAGCTGAAAAAATTGCATTGTGACATTAATGATTTTAATAATGGGAATATTTTCTCTTGGCCGAAAGACAGTGGTTCCCATTATACTGATATGTTAACGCCTTCACGGACTACAGTGAACAACCAGTCTATGAGAGCGCTATGATATTAGCGCTCCATTAGCTGATGTGGCTGTCAATCAATCAACGTCTTCCATAAGTATAACTACCAGTCAGCATGATACTGAAAGTGTGGTTAATGACAAAATTGCTTCAACGTCCACACATTTGACTCCAGTGAACACGGTTCATGTTATGAGTAATTCCACTGACCAAACATCTGATAATAGGCCGATGGATTCCTCATCAGTGGATTTTCAATGACCAGAACAAGTTGTCTGGTTGAAATTACCAGAGGAAATTATTACTAGCAAACAAACTGCGTCTAGAGGGAGGTCTTGGAAGAGAAGCAGAGAGAGAAGTCGCAGTGGGCCCAGGATGCGAAACAGAATGAAAATTTAGGTACTAAACATTTGTGAGTTGCAAATCTTTCTGATATAGGACTTGACTCTTCACCTCTCTCTGCTTGAAAAAGGACTTAAGTACATACCAACACTGATGGACTTGTTAATGTTCTGATTTGAAACTGTTTGTGCGAAATTTGGATTTGAAACTAATCTATGGTAACTCTTTAAATGAAATGCACTATGTGTGTAAACGTAGTGGGACTTTTATTCCCATCTGCCACCCTATAATACAAACATTCTATAAAATATGTGAAACCCAGTTAAAAAACTATTATTAAAATGGGAAGTTTAAATGGATATTTAACTTAACTAATGAGGTAAAACAGGCTTTATATCAGTTAGAAAGTAATGAGGACATTATTTTAAAAGAAGCTAACAAGGGAGGTGCAATTATGAATAAGGATGACTATTTTTCTGGTGTGTTTGATATTTTAAATGATAGAATAGCATTCTAAGAAATAACTTCTGCTCAGGTTGACATTTATTAATAATGTGAATACACTACTATATGAATTACAATTGATGAATGACATCACTTTGGATATGTTTATGTATTTTACAGTTTCCCAACCGGTTATACCAATACTTTATGGTATACCCAAGAACCACAAATCTTTAGAGAAACCCCCTATGAGACCTATAGTATCTGGGTGTGGTTGGATCACAGAGCCTGTCTCTGTGTATTTACAAACTGAATTAAGTAAATATCTAAAGTTTGTTAAAGGTTACATAAGGGATACCGCTGATGTTTTACAACAGCTTCATGGCTGGTTTAGAGGAAAAACCTGTACTCATTTTATTATGGTCACATTAGATATAAAATCGCTGTTTACTATGATCAGGAATGGTTATGGGACTTCTGCGATTAGAGAGATGTTATGCAAACATTTTGGCTCTGGAAGACAGATTGAAATAATATCTGAATTATTGAGTCTTGTACTGGAAAACAATAGTTTTATTTTTAATAAGAAATATTTTCATCAGTCCTCCAGGGTTGCAATGGGCACCCCAGTAGCAAATGTGTATGCCACTTTGGTTTTTAGTGACTGGGAGGATGTGAATATATATAATGGACCGGACTGCTATGCTAAAATAATTTTATTTTTTAAGAGGTTTGTGGATGATGTGTTTTTAATTTGGAATGGTGAAGAAAATTATTTAATTTTGTTAATAGAACTTCTGAATAATATCAGTGTTTTTAAAGTTTTCTGTACATTATTCATTTACTAAAAAGGAATTTCTTGATGTTGTTATAAAATATGATGGATTAGATCTAAATACTTCAGTTTATAAAAAAAGAAGTGCAAAAGAATAAATATTTGCATAAGAAGAGCATCCTCCCCCTCTTTATTTTAAGGGTTTTGTAAAATCACAGATTACACGTGTTAGTAGATTAAATATGAATGATTCAGAATGTATTAAGCAAATGGATGAAACAATGGATGCCTTTGCTCAGAGGCGCTATGGGCAAGATTTTCTGACTAGCGTGAAAAATGATGTTCTACTACATAGAAACGTATTGGCTAAACTGTATTTTAGTGATATGGGTGCTGCCACAACTAATATTGAAAGTACTGATATCAGAAAACCTAATACCCTACGATACACCACTACATATAGTAGGTATAGTGATGGGGTTAAAAAGATTCTTTCTGATAACTGGGGTATACTCAGAACTTTACCTGAATTACATTGAATTATTGATGAAAAACTTAGGTTTTCTTTTCATAATTGTTCTAACCTTAAAAATAAACTATGCTATAAGGATACCCAAGAAAATAATATTAAAAAGACAACTATTAAATATGGTAATTTTATGTGCCTAAACTGTTGTTGTTGTAACTCTATTGAGAGGAATAACATCTTTAAAATCTTCTACTGGCACTTCCTATACTTTTAAGTGTTATGCCACATGTAACACCAATAATATAATATATCTTGCTACATGTGTTAAATGTACATGTTTTTATGTGGGCAGATCCATACAACACTTAAAAGATAGGATTACTGAACACAATTCTGATATTAGAAGACAAGTAATGAGTAACTCCTTGGCTAAGCATGTTTTTGAAAACAGTACCCATTATTTTAGGTTTAGGGTCATCGATTTGCTGTCCAAATCACCAAGAAGAGGTGATATAAATACGAAATTGGAGGGTAAAGAATATAACTGGATTGTCTGTCTACAGGCGGACTCTCCACCAGGTATTAATCAAATGGTCTCCATAAAACTGATTTTAAAAGCCAAGCAAGCAGTGATAAAGGTCTAATACAATACATTGAATATTTTCATGGCAAAGTTCTTTTGAAACATATGTTATTCCAATATACATGAGTTTTATACATATTGGTTTTAAGTACATATATATATATATATATATATATATATATATATATATATACACACACACACATCTTTGATAGTTATGTACTGGCACTTTAATAATCTGACTATCTTAAATTGTTTTATTGGCTGTATGGATGTTTTAACACTATAAAATAAGTGTCGTTTTAGATGTGTGTTGTTAACACTGAGGAAGGGTATTTGATACCTGAAAGCTTTGCTCTCTTTGACGATTAAACTGCTTTTAGGTTTACATTGGTTGTCAGTGGTTTTGTTCCTGTATTTTGGGCCTTTGCTTCCCCATTATTATGGCTTTGTTCAGACTTCTTAATCTAAGAGGTTGAAAGGCATGCTCATCATGTGGTGAGGGCAATAACCTCCCATTGCATGTCAACCTGACATGCACTATCAGGTGATGATGATCTAATCAGACCACATCATGTGGTGATGGTAATACCTCCCTTATGTTTCATCTTGACATGCACTTCAAGTCTTGATGATAATACCCTCCCTCATTACGTCACCCTGACATGCACTTTAAGGAGGTGATGATTATACTCCCTTTAGGTTTCACCCTGGCATGCACTTTTAAGTGGAGATAAAAACTCCCCATTGTCACCTACCAGACCTCATCATGAGGTGATGATACCCCCCATTATGTGTCATCCTGATATGCACTTTCAGGCTGTGATATTACTCCCTCATTGGGTGTCACCCTGGCATACACTTTCAGATAGTAATGATAATACCCCCATTGTGTCACCCACTGGATCTCATCATCTGGTTATATTAGTCCCCCATTATGTGTCAGTCTTACTTGCACTTTTGTCTGGTGGTGATGATACCCCCATTGTGTGTCACCCTGACATGCACTTTTAGGTGACAATGCTAATACCTGCTAATTATGATAACCCATCTGACATCATGTGGTGATGACAGCATCCCACCCATTGTGTCATCCAGAGGACCTCAACACATTTTGATGACAATACCCCCATTATGTCTCACTGATGTGCATTTTCAGGTGGTGGTAACCCCCCACATTGTGTCACCCATCTGATCTCATCATTTGGTGATAATACTGCTCATTATGTGTCACCCATCAGACCTCATCATGTAGTCATGGTAATACCATCCAATTATATGTCACTCTGACATGCACTTTTAGGTGGTGATGATAATACTTCTCCATTGTGCATCACCCACTGGAACTCATTGAATGCTAATACCCCCATTATGTGTCACCCACCGGACCTCAACATGTGGTGATGGTAATACCCTCCAATTGTATGTCACTCTGACATGCACTATCAGGTTGGAATGACAATACATCCATTGTGTCATTCATTAGACATGATGAGGTCACATGGGTGACAAAATGGGAGCTATTATTACCTGAATGTGCATGTCTGGATGACTTACATTGGGGGTATTATTGTCACCACATGAAAGTGCATGTCAGGGTGACATAATAGAGGGCTATTATCATCCCCACGTGATGAGGTTCTATGGGCAGCATATAATGGGGTGGTATCATCACCACCAAAAACTGCAAGTCAGGGTGGTAGAACAGGGGTATTACCATCAATGCATGGTGAGGTCCAGGAGGGGGTCATTATCATCACCACCAGAAAGTGCATGTCAGGGTGACACATAATGGGACAGCATTAGCATCATGACCAGAAATTGCATGTCACAGTTCAACATAATGGGGGGGGGGTATTACCACAGGATGTGGTCTGATGAGTGACATAATGGAGGGTATTATCATCACCACAAGAAAGTGCATGTCAGGGTGACACATAATGGGGGTATAATCACTACCACATACTGACGTTCAATGGGAGACAATGGGGGTTATTCAACACCACCTGAAAGTGCATGTCAAGGTGACACAAAGTAGGGGAATCATGACCACATCATGAGGTCCAATGGGTGACATAACAGAGAGATTATCGTCAACACATGATGAGGTCATATGGGTGACTCATACTAATGGGTATTATCAACACCTGAAAGTGCATGTCTGGGTGACATGTAATGGGGGAAATCATCACCAAATGAGATCTGACAGGTGACAGATAATGGGGACTTACCATCTGAAACTGCATGTTTGGGTGACACAAAGAAGGGTGTATTATGCCACTGTGACACATAATGGGGAGTATCACCACCACATAATATCAAATGCTTGACACTATGGGAGGTATCATCACCGCATTCTGAGGTCCAATGGGTGATGCAATAAGGGTATTATCAACACCACCTGATTAGGTCAGATTGGTGACACAAAGGGGGTATTATCAACACAACCTAAAAGTGCATGCCAGGGTGACACAATGGGGGATATCATCACCACAAGAAGTGGTTAGATGGGTGACACAATGGGGGTACTATAACACCACTTGAATGTGCATGTCAGGGTGACACAGAGGTATTTTCATCACCACATGAAATGGTTAGATGGGTGACAATGTGGGGATATTACCAGCACTACCTGAAAATGCATGTCAAGGTGATACAATGGGGGTATTATAACATAAATGTGCATGTTGGGCTGACAAATAACAGGCGTCTACTATCAACACATTGTGAGGTCTGATGGGTGATGCATAATGGGGGGCATTATGACCACGATAAGGTCTGAAGAGTGACACAATGGTGGTTTATGATCATCATCATAAGACACAAAAGTTCATCACAAAACGCCAGGTTTAATAAACGAAGCTTTCGGGTTCTCTACCCTTCATCAGCACATACAATCTTCTAATTACTACATTTATATAGAGGTATAATTAAAGTCACATGACAAATACCAGCCACTAACAGATCACACTAATAAAAATTACATATTATAGTTTAGACTTTAAAATAATACAAATTTTATATTCAAATTAAGAAATTGCATATCAAAATGCATGTAAGATGTAAAGATGGTAAATAAAATATACGTATATAAAAAGCTATCAATAAATCCTTTTTATCATAGATTATCCTGCTGTCGTTTAACCAGTATGGGTTTTATACTGATAGCACTATTGAGGCCAGGATTAACATCAGCCTGCAGTCTTATTATCCATTGCAGTTCTTTAATTTCCAATGTATTATTTAAATCACCACCTCTTACTCCCAGGTCTACTATGTCTATACATCTAAATTTGAATCTATGTGTTGTATTCTCCATAATATGCTTATATAAAGCATTTGTTTGGACTTTTCTGTTAATTTCTGATTTGTGTTCAACAACACGGTCTTTCAGTCTTCTTGTTGTTTTACCCACATAAAATTTTTCACAACAATTACAAGTAGCAAGATATACAAGTTTGGATGTATTACAAGTGGCCTTACATTTAAAAACATAATTAACATTACTTATTGGATGCCTAAAACATTCATTTGCTTCTAAAATGTCATCACAACAGCTACAATTATAACATTTAAAAGTTCCTAATTTAGTTTGTGTTAAACATACTTGTTTGTTAAAATCCTTATAACACAGAATACTTTTTAATGATTGCTGGTTCCTATATGCAAAACTAGGTTTTGGCCCTACTATTTTTTTCTATTTCCGGCATAGCCATTAAAATTGGCCAATTTTTTTCTATAATTTTGCAAATTTTATAACTATATCCATTATATGTAGTTACATATCTAATTTTATCATATTTTGTCTTTATTTGTGACTCTAACTGAACTGATGTCTCTGATGCTGCAGAATTAAATATTGGTTTGTATTCCTGATTTCTACCCTTATTCACTTCCTCAATATATTTCTCTATCATAATTTCTGAGTACCCACTATTTTTAAATTCATCCTTCATCTCTTTTATTTCATTTACATACAAATCATATTCAGTTGTCAACCTACTTACTCTAATAAGTTGTGACTTGATTATGCCTCCAAAAATGTGTATTGGGTGCATACTAGTTCTCTTTAAATATCTCATTACCTGTACATCTTTTTTATGTATCATTGTTTCAAGTTTTCCATCTTTTTTATAAATCTTTACGTCCAAATATATTATACTATGCACTGAATAATTCATCTTAAATTTAAAAAATTGTGTGGTACTATTCAAGTAGGATAGATAGGTGTGTAACTCATACTCCGTTCCCTCCCAGACAAAAAAACAGTCATCAACAAACCTCGTGTAGCATTTTACATATTTGTTAAGATCATTCAAATCATTTAATATATAGTTCTTTTCCCAATAATAGAGAACTATATTGGCAAAAGTATTTGCCAACGATGTTCCCATAGCTACACCGGTTAGTTGCCTGTATGGGACACCATCAAAGATAAACACATTTTTTGTTAACACTAAGTCAAGTAGTGAACATAGATTTTCAATTTCACTAGGCTGTACTACAGAATACATTAATAAAAGCATCCTCACCGCATCAACACCATAGTCAATAGGTATTACTGTAAACAATGACTCTACGTCTAGTGTTACAAACATGCTATTTTCTGTTGCATTTGTATACCAGTCATTTAATTTGTGTAAGAAATGTGTAGTGTCCTTTATAACAGTAGTGCAGTGGTAATGATGGAGAAATATATTGAGGAAGTGAATAAGGGTAGAAATCAGGAATACAAACCAATATTTAATTCTGCAGCATCAGAGACATCAGTTCAGTCAGAGTCACAAATAAAGACAAAATATGATAAAATTAGATATGTAACTACATATAATGGATATAGTTATAAAATTTGCAAAATTATAGAAAAAAATTGGCCAATTTTAATGGCTATGCCGGAAATAGAAAAAATAGTAGGGCCAAAACCTAGTTTTGCATATAGGAACCAGCAATCATTAAAAAGTATTCTGTGTTATAAGGATTTTAACAAACAAGTATGTTTAACACAAACTAAATTAGGAACTTTTAAATGTTATAATTGTAGCTGTTGTGATGACATTTTAGAAGCAAATGAATGTTTTAGGCATCCAATAAGTAATGTTAATTATGTTTTTAAATGTAAGGCCACTAGTAATACATCCAAACTTGTATATCTTGCTACTTGTAATTGTTGTGAAAAATTTTATGTGGATAAAACAACAAGAAGACTGAAAGACCGTGTTGTTGAACACAAATCAGAAATTAACAGAAAAGTCCAAACAAATGCTTTATATAAGCATATTATGGAGAATACAACACATAGATTCAAATTTAGATGTATAGACATAGCAGACCTGGGAGTAAGAGGTGGTGATTTAAATAATACATTGGAAATTAAAGAACTGCAATGGATAATAAGACTGCAGGCTGATGTTAATCCTGGCCTCAATAGTGCTATCAGTATAAAACCCATACTGGTTAAACGACAGCAGGATAATCTATGATAAAAAGGATTTATTGATAGCTTTTTATATACGTATATTTTATTTACCATCTTTACATCTTACATGAATTTTGATATGTAATTTCTTAATTTGAATATAAAATTTGTATTATTTTAAAGTCTAAACTATAATATGTAATTTTTATTAGTGTGATCTGTTAGTGGCTGGTATTTGTCATGTGACTTTAATTATACCTCTATATAAATGTAGTAATTAGAAGATTGTATGTGCTGATGAAGGGTAGAGAACCCGAAAGCTTCGTTTATTAAACCTGGCGTTTTGTGATGAACTTTTGTGTCTTATGATTGTGAACTTCTGGTTTATGATCATCACCACCACCTAAAACTGCATGTCATGGTGACACATTACAAGGGTATTATCACCACATGAAAGTGCATGCGATTGTGACACAATTGGGGGGGGGGGTTATCACCACCGGAATGTGTATCTCAAGGAAAGACAGAATGTGGGCAGTATCACTACCACAAATAACGGGGGGTCTACTGTCATCACCACATGGTGAGGTCCTATGGGTGACACATAATGGGGGGTATTTTAAGCACCACATAATGAGGTCAGATGGGTGACACAATTGAGGATATTATCAGCATCTGAAAATTGCATGTTAGGGTGACTTTTACTGGGTGTATTATCATTCCCACATGAAAGTTGATATCAGGGTGACACAATGGCAGGCTATTTTTTAACACCCATGATGAGATCTGATGGGTGACACACAAGGGAGGTGTTATCACCACCTGAAAGTACTTGTCATGGTGACATGTAATGGGGATTATTAACATCACCACAAGATGAGGTCCGGTGGGTGACATAAATGGGATATTTTCATCACATGAAGTCCAGTGGGTGACAATGGGAAGGTAGTATCATTACCACCTGAAAGTGCATGTCAGAGTGGTACATAATGGGGGAAATTATCATCACCACATGATGAGGTTTGATGGGGATGCATATTGTGGGTATCACCACCACATGAAAGTGCATGTTAAGATGACACAAAAAAGAAGTTATGTACTCACCATAACGTTCCATCTAAGTAGTTGTACTTCATTTGTCTTCAACCTGTGGGAATACAGATCCATATCGAATCAGAGCCAGCAAAAATTACTAGCATCAGTTCCAGGCTCCAGACATCTGCCCTTACCCATAATACACATCCCCTGCCTTCCATCCCTAGATAAAGTTTGCTGAACTTACACTTCTAACCTGACCTAATATATTTGTGAGCTATACTACAGCCCGTAGGCTGAACATGTGCCAAAGGTCCGGGGGAAGGAGGGAGGGACGGTTGAAGACAAATGAAGTACAACCACTCAGATGGAATGTTATGGTGAGTACATAACTTTTTTATCTGAACTAGTTTACTTCATTTGATTTTCAACCTGTGGGACAGAGTCCCCCAGCTACTAAACACCTGGGTGGCCCCATGGAAGGATATTCCTGAGCACCGTGGAGCAAAGGATGCTCTCCTTCTAGATGTCAAATCCAATTTGTAATTGGAGATAAACGTATGTGATGAGGACCAAGTAGCTGCCGAGCAAATGTCATCCAAAGACACCCTAGATCAGAAAGTTGCAGATGTAGCCATGGAACTAGTGGAACAAGCTTTAACCTGACCTGGCGGAGACCTGCCTTTATCCTTATAGACCTGCAGGATGCATGAAGAAATCCATCTAGCTATATTGACCTTGGAAATAGGTTTTCCCAAAAAGGGTCTACAGAACGAAACAAACAATTGATCAGATATACGAAAAGTTTTTGTCCTGTGTAAACAGAATCATAACTGCCTATGAACATCCAACATGTGTAGCTTGTATTCCATCCTGTTGGTAAAATTGGGAAAGAACACAGGCAAATGTATAGTCTGATTGATATTGACTGGTGACACCTCCTTAGGAAGACAGGATGGGTTGGTTCGAAGGGAAACTATCTTTATGAAAAATCATGCACGGGAATTTTATGGACAAGGCCTGTAATTCTGAAACCCTTCTAGCAGACGTAATAGTGACCAGAAAGGCCGTTTTCCACGATAGAAATTTTAGATTAGCAGTCATGGCAGGCTCGAAAGGTGGGGCAACCACGGCTTGGAGAACCAGAGTAAGGTCCCACGGGGGAAAAGGATCTTTGACTGGGGGGGGTTACAAAAACGAACCTTTAATAAAGGCTTTACACAGCCTAGAAGATGCCAGGGATACAGAATTCTCGACCACATGAAAATGAGATACAGCAGCCAACTGAACTTTGACAGCAGAACTGGCACCATGCTGGAAGATGTCAGCTAGAAAATCATGGATGGCAGAAACAGGTGCCATGAAAGGATCTAAACTTCTCTGAGAGGCCCAGAAAGAAAACAGTTTCCACTTACTGTGATAAACCTTTCTGGTTGGCGACTTATGAGCAGCCATTAAAATGGACTTAACAGGGGAGGAAAGTCCAGGAGTCCTAGCAATCACGGGAACTGGAGCAGCCAAGCAGTGAGCTTCAGGCTGTCCAAACTTGGATGAGGCACCACCGATGGGTGTGAAATCAGATCCTGAATGGGATCTAGGATCCAAGGTGGAGCCAGAAGGTGAGACCAAAGGAAGGAAAACCATACCTGGCGAGGCCAGAATGGGGCAATGAGAATCACCTTGCTCCCCAGTTGACAAGCTTTCTGTAGAATCCACGGGATGAGAGGAACTGGTGGATAAGCATACAGAAGACCGGGAGGCCAAACATGAACTAGAGCATCTCTGGGGGACTCCCCCTGGCAGGGGGTTCAGAGTGAAAAACCTGCTGCACTTTGCATTGAAAGGAGATGCGAAGAGACTGCAGCAAGGTTGACCCCACTCGCTGAAGATCTGTTCCACTACTGATTGATTCAGAGACAACTCGTAAGGCATCAGAATGGTCCAACTTAGCCTGTCCGCTAGGATGTTGGATCGTCCCAGAATGCGCTTTGCGATAAGAAAGCGACCGGTTGAGATCGCCCATTTCCCACACTCTCATGGCCTCGCGATAAAGGGGATAAGATCTGGTCCCACCCTGTTTGTTGATGTACCAGACTACCGACATGTTGTCTGATTGAAAAGCAAGTGTCCCCCGAGGAAGAAAGGCACGAAGGGCCTGCAACACCAGAAGGAGTGCCCTCATCTCTAGGATACTGAAATGCAAGCTGGTCTCTGTGGGGGACCACAGACCTTGGACTGTCCTGCCCAAACAATGCCCCCCCACCCGAGCTGGGAGGCATCCATGGTTACTGTGGCTTGGGTCAGGGCTGGAATGAATGATCGACCCTCCAGAGTGTCCGGAGAGCTCATCCACCAAATGAGGGATGACCAACACACTGGACGAAGGTGGATAGGGTAGGACAGAGGTAAATCCAACAGGGACCACTGAACCGCCAGAGTCCACTGAAGAATCCGCATGTGTAGTAGAGCACATAGGAAAGTTATGGTCGCCACCATTGACCCTAGGGCCCTCAATACAGATTCCGCTGTTGGGAGATGAGAATGGTAAATTAGGGAGACATGCATCCTGAGGTTTTGAACTCTCTCCGAGGTCAGGAACACTTGCCCTGGAGTGTGTTTATCCTGGCACTAATGTAGTCTATCAACTGTACAGGCTCTAGTAGAGATTTGGATGTGTTGACTGTTATACCCAAAATCAGGGCAAGTGTCATAAAGTAGTCCCTGATTTGGGAATGTAGATGCCTGGTGGGAGCAGTGAAGAGCCAATCATCCAGGTATGGCTAGACCTGAATCCCCTAAAGCCTCAGATGAGCTGCTACCACCGCCATCACTTTGGTAAACACCCTGGGGGCTGTGGTGAGACCAAAGGGTAGGGCTCGAAATTGGTAATTATTGGCTCCTAGCCAGAAGCGGAGGAACCTCCTGGAGCTTCTGTGCATTTTTATGTGATAGTAAGCATCCTGGAGATCTAACGAGAACATCCAGTCGCTCTCTTGCAGGTACTGCATGATGGACTGTAGTGTGACCATCCAAAACTTTTCTTTGGCAACTGACAGGTTCAGGGTAGAGAGGTCTAAAATGGGCCTTAAGTCCGCCGTTTTCTTTGGCACCAAAAAGAACCTGGAGTAGAAGCCCGATCTGGACTGATATGGGGGAATGGTTTTCAATGGCTCGTTTTCCTAGCAGCTTGGAAATTTCCTGTGCTGCTGCCTTCCTTTGCGTGGGTGGAACGTCTGGAAGGTGTTTGGGAGGTGTTGGGGAACCCATGAAGGGGATAGAATATCCTTTGGATATGATCTGAAGCACCCAGCGGTCCATTATGGACTCCAATGTCGCTGGGTGCAAGGACAATTGTCCCCAACTGCCTCCAGAGTACAGCAGTCGGGCAACCCCTCAGGGTTGCTGGCCAAGTCTGTCCGAGAAACGTTCTCGAGACCCAAAGTTTTGCGGATCCCCACGGCCTCTGGGCCAGCATCCATTCCGTCCTCCTCTGCCTCTGGGGGAAGAAGACCTTTGAGTGTCATGGAAATAATGAGACTTCCGGAACCACATCTTCTTTTTCCCTCTCTAGTTCCGGGGATAGTACCTTTGAGGGTTAGAGAAGCGAATCCCGAAGGCAGACAGTGTCTTCCCATCCTATCTCAATGGACTAGTTTCCCCTTGACGGTCTTACCGAACAGAGTCGAGCCGTCATAAGGGTGTTGGCAAAGGACGCCTTAAAGGGTTCCGTAAATTGGCACAACCTGAGCCAGGCATTATGCCTCATGGACATGCTGGACACAGCCGCCTTAGTCGCTCCTTCCGTTGCATGGGAGAGGAGTTGCATGGATGTATTTGATACTGCTCTCAAAGTGGCCATTTTCACGGAGAACAAAGCCTTGTCCTCCTGCAACATAGACTTGGGTGAAGACTCCTCCAGCTCCTTCACCAGGTCGTGTTGGAGTCTCGTGACATGGGCCAAGTAGTTCAGTACCCGTATTGAAAAGGTAGCTGAAGCATGCACCCGATCCCCTAGTTGGTCCATCATCCAAGACTTCCAGGGCAGGAGGATGGACAGAGGAACTTTCCTGAGATAGTTCCCTCTTCATGGCTGCTGCTACCACCATGGCGTCCACTGGGGAGCCAATGTTCCAGGAAGGCCTGTATACAGGGGGGCTCAAAACCTTATCGGGGTGCTTGGGGGATCGACTCCACTGTATCAAGTTCCTTCCACGCACACGAGGTGATTAAATCGACTAAAGGATCCATGGGGGAAAACCAAGACGTAGACGGGCCCGTGCCGAAGGCCGCAGAAACACAGACTCATCAGAGGAGGGCTTGGGGGCAGACCAACCTCCCAGCTGGCGCAGTATTTCCATGATGTCTCCAAAGGAGACATCGTCGGGAGGTGACCTTGGGGAGCCCTCCCCCTCATCTAAGTCTGTGTCCTCGGTTAGGGACTTGGGGGAGTCCAAGTGCCTCCTCTTACATGTATGCTTGCGAGGGACATCTCCAGTGGGGTTCTCCAGGAAGTGCTCACAGCCATCTGTTCCTCTGGGGGAACAGTCTGGGGCCCTTCGGGTATGTGCTGTCCTCCTGGTAAGACGGGGACCGTAGACAGAGCAGAGGGGGTCTGGGTGGGGTCCAAGAGGGCGGTCAGGGGCCTTGATCCGATGGAGTGGACCTGTTCTACCACATCGAATGCTGATGGAGAGCGGACCTCCTGGGAAGCCAATAAGGAGGCTGGTATCCCCAGGTCCGATGCAAGAATCGGAGCCAGATACTAAGTGGATGGAGCTCCGAGAGAAGGAACCTGGATTGACAATGTTGGAGCTGATGGTAAAGGTTCCACTCCCTCAGATCTGACCCACCGGCTCCGAGAGTGGCTCAGATCTGAACTGGTCGGATCTGAGATGCTCCAGGCAGCTGCCAGCGTCGAGGATGCGAGGAACATCAGAGCCGACACCCCGACCAAGGTCAACCTCAGATCAGAGAACTCCGAAGCCAAAGGTCGGATTGGGGAAGGAGTAATGAGCTGTAAAAAGGGAAGCGAGCTGCCCCTTCGTGAGGAAGGGGGGCTGGCAAGACCCCCATCTGGATCTGTGTATGGATAAAGCGCATCATCTTATCCAGATCCATGTCCAATAGAGAACGGGTTGACCGAGACAAGGCCACAGACTCCGACCTGGCCCGTTGGAGGGCTGAGGCCCGGGAGACTGGACTTGGGGAGAACCTCAGAGACTGGAGCCGAGGGGAGTCACAGATCTGAGCAGACCTGCTTGGTGATGAGAGGTCTGGAGACCTCATCTTCTGCTCCTTTGTCCTCGACAATCTCTCCTGCTCTCTACCCCTCCTCTGCTCCACTACCACAGGCTTAAAAGTGGGAGTTTGAGTCCCAGCCTGGGAGGGAGGTAGGGGAGGCCAGAGGCATTACAGGCAGTCACGGCAGCCACAGTGAATAAAGCAGAGGATGAGGAGGGAGGATCAGTGGCAGGAAGAAGCCCTTTGAGGGCCAACTTGGCCTTTCTGTCTTTCAAGGCTCGGGGGTTGAACCCCGCACAAATGGATCAACATTCAGGTGGACCACAACTAAACAGAATACACACAGAGTGTGGCCATCTGCTGGGAAGAGCTTATGGCCACACTCTACGCAGCACTTAAAAATAAGCTTTTCGGCCATGCTTACAGAAGAAAGCAAAGAGAACAAACCAAAAAACTTTCTTCCTATAAACTAGCAACAAAACCACTCACCACACTAGACTGACTAAAAAGGGGGGGGGGTGCACCACAAACTACACTAACTACTACTACAAACCTACACACAATGCCAAAGCGATGGGAGGGTAGAAAGGGTACCAACATTAATCTAAAATGGCTAAACAGAAAACTTTAGAAAACTTACAATGCAAAAACACCCTGCTAGCTGGAGCTCTACTGACACGATGTTTCACAAATCGCGGCAAACGAGATCTGGTGATGGAAGGCAAGAGAGGTGTATTATGGGTAAGGGGAGGAGTCTGGAGCTCGAAGCTGATGTTAGTAATCCTTGCCGGCTGGGATCCGATGCGATCTGTATTCCCACAGGTTGAATATCCAATGAAGTAAACTACTTCAGATTGGGGTTATCATCACCACATAAGGTCCAATTGGTAATTCTATAGTGTGGCATTATCACCACCACATAATAAGGCTCCATGGGTGACGCATAATGAGCTGTATTATCATCACTACCTGAAAGTGTATTTCACAGTGACATGTAATGGGGGTTATCATCACCCCCTGATGAGTTTCAATGAGTGACACAATGTGGAATTAGTATAATCAACACTTGTAAGTGCATGTCTGGGTGACACGAGTGGGTTATCTCCTCGCAATGTGGTTTGATGGGTGACACACAGTAGGGGGTATTATCATCACCAGCTGAAAGTACATGTCAGGGTGACAGGTAATGGGGATATTAACAGCACCATCTTGAACTGCATCTCAGGTAGATACATAATGGGAGGTATCATTGACACCTCGAAGGGCATGCTGGAATGGCACATAATGGGGGTTTATCAATGCTACATGTGGAGGTCTGATGGGTGATATATAATGGGGGAATCAACACCACCACATAAACATTCATTAGATAAAGCGGGAGGTTTGTGATCATCACCACCTCAAAGTGCATGTTTGAGTGACAAAAATTGGGTGGGTGTTATTGCCATGTGATGTGGTCCAACTGGTGAAAAATAATGGGGGGATATAGTCACTGATGCATGATGAGGTCCAATGGGTGGCACATAATGAGGATGTATTATCTCCACATGATGAGGTATGGTGGGTGACAAGTAACAGGGGTGCTATTATTGCCACATGATGAGGTGTGATGTGTGACACATAACAGGTATTAACATTGCCAGCTCATAGTGCATGTCAAGGTGATACATCATGGGGTGTATTTTCATCTCCACATAATGAGGTATGCTGGGTGGCAAAATGGGGTATTCTCACTGTCACATGATGAGGTCTGATGGATTGCTCAATGTATTATCATCACTGCTTGAAGTAATGTCAGGGTACAAAATGAGAGTATTATTGTCACATGATGAGAAATCATGCATGACACATTACTAGGATTATTACCAACACATTAGGTCTGATGGTGACACATAATGGAGTGCTTTATCATTGCCACCTCTACATGCATATCATGAAGACATGTAATGGGAGTTACCACCAGCTCAAGCAGCATGTCAGGGTGACACAATGGGAGTTTTATCATCACATGATAAGGTACAATGGGTGAAATATACTAGGGGACATCATTGCCACATGAGGAAATCTAATAGTTGGCACATAATTTTATGGGTATTTTCTGTGACACGTAATTGGCGGTTACTGCCAGTGTCACATCGATGTGCATGTCAGGATGACATATAGAGAGTATTATTATGGCCACCTGATGAGGGGAGAAAATGGGGTATTATTGTTGCTATATGATGTAGTATTATGGATGATAAATAATGGAGGTGTTATCCCCACCTCAACTTGCATGTCAGGGTGATACATAATTGGGATATATCACTGTCGCATGATGCAGTTCAGTGGGTGACATATAATGGGAGGGGTCTTAGTGCCACATGATGAGGACCAATGGGTGACACAATGGGGACGTTATTAATGCCACATGATGAGGTCCAATGGGTGCCACAATGTGGCATATCATCATAACCACATTATGAGGTCCAACAGGTGACATATAACATGGGGTATTATAATCAACACCTCAAAGTGCTTGTCAAGGTAATACATTAGGGGAGGTATCACCACATGACAAGGTCTGATGGGTGAGATATAACGGGATATATCGTCACATGATGAGGTCTGATGGGAGATGCATAATATGGGGTATTTTGTCATAAGTTTATGAGATCTGAGTGGTGACAACAGTGAGCATTATCAGTGCCACCTTAAAGTGCATCTTGTGATGACAAATAATGGCTACGTGTCATCATTGCCACCTCAAAGTGCATTGCTTGGTGTAAGATTTCAGGGGAATTATTACTGTCACAACACAATGAGGTCCAAATGGTGATAAAGATTGGGGGTTATCACCACATGTTGAGGTTTGAATGGTGACACACAATGGAGGGGTAATAACATCAACACCTCAAAGTGCAAATCATGTCACATAATGGGGAAGTAATATTGTCACATGAAGAGATTTGAAGGATGGCAAAATGGGGGGTGGGCAATATCTCCAGATGAACAGTCCTAATACTGATTTGTAATGGGTGGTATTATCATTGCCAACTGATGTTCAAATTGGGACAATTACAGGGATGGATATTACAATCACCAAAGGATGGGGTTTGAATTGTGAGATGTAATGGGATATTATTATTGTTACATGATAAGGAATGAATGGTAGCACACACGAGGATGCATCTCCATCTCAAACTGCATCTCACATAATGGGGGTATTATCACCACATCATGACTCTGAATGGTGACACAAAATAGGGAAGTATTACCATCCCTTTATGATGAATGATGATACATGGGGGTGTTATGATCACAAAATTATGAGGTCCAAATGGTGACAAATAATGGGTGATGATATTGCCACAAAAAGAGGTCTGAATGCTGATACATAAAAGTGGGATATTATCATCACTTAATGAATATCTTTTTATGACACACAATGTTTGGGTATTATCATTGTTATATAATAAAGTCTGAATGGTGACATATAATGGGGTTTATTATCATCACCACCTTGAGGAGCATCTCAAGATGACATATAATGAGGGGTATTATCATCCCCACATTGAAGTTAATCTTGTGGTGACAAGTAATGGGAGAGTAATGTCATCGACATATAATGTGGTCCAAATGGTGACACACAATTGGGAGGGGGGGGTATCACTGCCACCTGAAGATGTCAGAATGGTGATATACAGTTGGGAGGTATTATCTCCACATGATGAGGTCTGAATTGTGATATAGAATGGGGGGATATTATCATCACCATATGATGTGTTCCAAATAGTGATATATAACAGGATTATTATTATCTCTACATGAGGAGGTTTGAATACTGACTAAGGTGGGGTATTATCATTGCCAACCTGAAGTGCATCTCGTACTTGCACATAATAGGGGTATTATCATCGCCACAAGATAAGGGCCAAATGATGGTATTTAATGGGGGTATTATCATAGTCATATGATGAGGTATGAATGGTGACACATAAGTGGGTTATTATGGTGATATATAATAGGGAGGAAGTCCTCTCAACCTCCAGATGAGAGAATCAGTGACAATGGCTGGACCTTAATATCAGGGATGCTAATTAGCATAAGATATGCATATTCATATAAGCACAATAATACATGCTCCCACATGTTCAATTACTCAATTACCCAAAGACATCACTTACAATTTTTTTTTTATTAAAAAGAGTTATACACAGAGATATGCTCATAATATGGAAACATCAGACAATATAAAATTCAAGTAATGCACACACACACACACACACATACACACACACACACACACACACACACGTCCCTCACATCCCAACAGTTCCAGTTTTATAAAGACAGGTACAGCACAGGTGCTGAAATATTTGCAAAACACAAATACTTAATTTGTAAGCAATACACACAATAAGAATTTATATTCAGAAGTCCACTCTCACACAGACTACTGACTACAGGTCTACATACCATTTCCCCATTGTCACAATATGTCAGACTAACAGTTACTCAATTTGCTCATCCTGACAGTCATTTTCTGCAGCTGATGTTGTGGAATGTTCTTTGTTGAATGCAACTGCTGTCCTTCTTACTGCTTCTAGCATGTCCTTTGGATGTTTCACACAGTAGCAGTAATTTTCCTCATTCATCTTTATTGCTAATAAAGAATGTAATATTTTTGTCAAATGACTGTCTGAGCTGTTTTTACTTTGTGAACCATGCTGAATACTCATCCTGCTTCACTGCTCGTGTGTGGTAAACAAGGGATGGTCTGCATTAGTTGTTGAAATATTGGCAGGTCTTGTACTGTAGAGCAACCAAACACAATGGACCAGTACTTCAGGATAGTACATGATGTGTCTGATCTATATGGCCAGTCAGTCATCTCATATACTGAAAATTAATCAGCTTGATTTACAAACTCAAGACAAGTGCCAATATCTGCTACAGTAGTGAAAGAAAGCTTCAGCTTCACAACTGGATATAGTAAGCTACCCATCTACTGTAGCAGGGGATCCCTGGCAGGGAAGTGTTTTTTTTTTTTGAGCAAGACTGCAGTGTAATACTGCTTGACCCTCTTTAAACGTTTCTGGTCTATTATTGTACTCCTGATGTTATCCATTTTCTCATCCAAACAGGTTTCAGCATCAGGATCAATATGGATTTCATGGTCTTCCAGGATGACGGCTTGTGTTTGGAGAATGGAGTCAACAGTAGTTATATTGTCTAGAAACTGCCCAGGAATGGGTGGTTTGCGCACCCTACTAGAATATCCCTGCAGTATGTTTTGTATATCATTATACAAGTTCAACAATCTGCTTTCTCTGTCTTACATTTGCACACTGCAGTTCTGCAGTGGCTCAATGGCATACTGCAGGGAACAGGAATACCAGCTTAGTGTCATGACTTTGCAGTCTCTCGGCTATTAACTCCACTTTAACAGATCATGGTTCATAGGACAGGACGTAGGATCTCAGGCGGGCCACAAGGCAAAGATTCATTTGATGACGTTTTTCAAACTTAACCACTGAGTGGAGGCATACCTGAACATTTTGAGGGGTTCAATATCTAAGAACAATGCAAATTCTTAGGTTTATGCTGATGTTGTGCACTGCTGGAAAAATTACAATAAATGTCAGATATCAACTCCTCCACAGGTACTGCCATTGCCTTTACACCTGAATTAATGCATACGTCTACAATGTGACATAAGCAGCCAATTTTGAAAATATGGGGGTTAAGTTCTTTTAGTCTGGAAGCACTGAATTCCATTTACCAATCATGGGTGCAGCATTATCCGAAGAATAACCCACCATGTTGCTCACAGGAATGTCAAACTTAATCAGAGTCTCCATTACACAGTAGTAAATTATAAAATAACAATCCAGTCACAGGCAGGGGACAACTGACACTTTAATTAATGTTCTGCATGTCTTTTATTATATCTCCATTACACAGTCACAAGCAGGCACGTCAAGGAATTTATGTTTTTACCAATGCCATGGTCAAAAAAGAAAAAAAAAAGTAAAACTACAAACAATCTGACATCTCCCATATCTGAACTCTTGACAACAGAAGGTACTTTCTGACACATCTGGGTGATATCCTGCTGATAGTTTGGCCCCATTACATTCCTTACAATGGAAACAGCCTTTGATAATCAGCAGGTCATTTTTTGTACCATCTCTAGATCTATGGTATACTTGATGTACTTGAAAAATGGTCCCCAGGCATAAATGCCAAGTTGCATTCAGCAAAGTAGGCTCACACAGGTTACTTCAGCCTCCAATACTTTAGAGTTGGTTCACTGAGTGACAAACATTTCTGTCACCTTCCTCCAATTTGAATGATTCGTGCTCATCTTATGCTTTTTGGTGCTCATGTGTTGCAGCAGATCATTCCTCCCTCCATGTCCAACATTAATATTGGCAGTACAGGTCTTACAAAAGGCATATCCTGGATCATGCTTGCTTTCTATAACCCAGTCAAAGGAAACTTTTCAGGTACTTCGCAATGTAGTCATTCGCTGTTTCTTCTCAGAGGCAAGATCTCTGGAGAAGAGATGGAGTAATTAGAAAGCCTCAAAGTAATTCACAAGTGTACCATATGGTCATACTTTTACTTACAGTAAAATGAAGCTTGCATGACGGCAAGCAGTAGTCAAAATCCTTACCCTTCTGCGTTGCTGCATTATTACAGTGTAAGAAAGCTTGAGCTGCTGCACCCCTCTTCTACTGTGGTGTGTACCATGCTGTTTTGTGATTCAGCCATTACCTTTGCTTATGAAGAACATATATGTAACAGTTCACACTATGGAAATGAAATCAAGCCAGAAACATCCTTAAATGTGTTAAACTCATTAATTTAATTTAATACAAACTATAAGCAGGCATAACATTGTCAGCTAGCATTGAGCATTATTACACAAGCTTCATTACCCATCCAGGAAAAAGGTAATTATTGCAAAAGTTCCATAACACATCCAAGAAAAAGACTGAAAAAGATTGTTATTGCAATAATTTTCATAACACATCCTGGAAAACTCATTATTGCAAAAGTTTGATAAGACAACCATGAAGAAGTTAACACAACACACTGATATTATGATACAGACTAAAAAGGTCATTTTTGCATTACTATCATAACACATCCAAGAAAAACTGTTGTTTTAAACTTGAGCTGGTAGAAGAGGGTATTTTTGAAGGCTATGAAGTTTAAAGCCAAATGTCATTCATTTAGTTACTGTAAAATGATTTCCCAGAAAGCTACGTATTTTATAAAATGTACATTAATTGTGTCTGTGAAGCAAAAATTTGGACATGCTACAAAATGTTTTTTCTTTTCTTACCCATTTAGCACACTATACCCAAATGCCCTTTTTCAGGGGCAAGCTGGGAATCCTCCCTGGTTAAAGAACTTGCTCAGACTCACAATTTGCAAATGAAAAAGACAGATATAACCCTAAGCAAAAAGGAAAACTTAGTAATAGTTCAAATACTTACTCACTTGTGGACCTCACTTGTGCACCAACATTTTGTCCATTAACAAACAAGCACCAGGGACAAAAACTTCCAAAAGTACCTACACTGTTGTAAGAGTAAACCCTATGTATCTGCATATATCCATAGTACACAAGGTAAATGCCACAATAGCTACCACCTCTAATGCCCAAGCCACAGTAGCTACAAAGTATGTCTTGTAATGAAAAAGATCACACGGTATGCAAGCAGAAAGGAAAACACTGCACAATGATGAATCTTTGAGTTGGACGATTTGATAGACTTAAAATTAAAAATACTTCATAAAGATACAAGACAAAGCAATTCAGACTAATATTTTAGAGACTGAAGAAAACATATTGCCAACAATGATTGAAATACTAAGTCTACACATTTTGATAGGCTCTAAACTAGGAAAGTAAACATTCTCATCACAGAAAATAGTACATTAAACAGTAAAAGTTAAAAACATTTTGTTAATGTCATAAAAACAAAAGAATCACAGCAAGTAATCTGCTCATATAAAATAACATGATGGCCATAGCTATTTAAAGAATAAAAGAAGCACAGAAAGCAATAAAGAAATGCAACACCACAATTAAGTCTAATATACTTTTTGTACATGGTGTACAGTAAAAACAAAGAAGTAAAGTCAGAGTACTACTGTAACATTGTTAGATAAAAGAATCCACTGTCTACATACCTACACGTTAAACATTAGAACAGGTTTTGCATCTACACTTTCTGAAAAGGTTTGCACCAAAAGACTTACAGTATTGAATGCTGAATATTTATTACACATTACTTATAAGTACATCTCCTACAAGTCACTTTTCAAAACACAAATATTTTTTGCATCTTCTTGTGTGTAATGATGCCCATTATAAAAAGTAATGTCTTTCGGCTTTTCCCAGTTAGGGGTCGCCACAGCGGAACTCCGGTCTGCTTATGACTGGCAGTGGATTTTTACGGTGCCGAGTTGCCAGCCCGATGCCCAACCATCAAAGAAGGCACACCCATTCACGCACGCACCTACCTGCATGTCTTTGTATGTCACTCAATCATGGGGAGGACATGCAGACTCCACACATTAGGTGCTCCAGCCGAAAATCGAACAGGAAAAACTCTTGCTGTGAGGCGACAACGCTAACCACTGCACTACGGCGGCCCTATACAAAGGACAAAAGCTTTCCACGGTGCCTTTTTTGTTCAAGAAAGCAGACTAAATAGCCAATTTACACATCCAATCATCTCAGAAGTAGATAAGGCAGTAGAGAGGTGAAAATTATATTATAGCAAAATATTGATTTTTCTATGGATAAGGGAAAATATTTTTACTCTTTAATGCAATGCATGTGCAGTAGAAATAATATATGTCAATTTTAACTAGATAGGTGGAAAAATAAAGCTGTTAACTGAGAGAACTTGAAAACTGTGACAAATCACTTTGGCCTAAAAAGGAATTCATTTAACAGCTTTAGAAGATGCAGTCTCTGTACAAGGCTACCCGCTACTCTGACATCAGCCTCTGCCTTACCAAGTGGTAGAAAAATGAAGGGTTCAGTGTGAAAACTGCTGGGTAGCATTATACTGACAGAGGACCAAGTCTGGTAAAATTCTCCTGCATTCTGAGTATACAATAAAATATATAATTCCACAATTAGATCAATAAATGCACAAAATATAACACTATCAAACTCCTCACAGTGGTATGTACAATGTCATCTTTATGCATTCTCTTAAATATACTCAGCATCACAGACTGGTGGAAAAACTAGTTCCTACACATACACACAAACAGAAATAGCCACTAAAGTACAGTTATCCAGATACTCAAAACAGTTTTATTACACAAAAACTCTATCCTGGATACACCCCCTGCGCGCAACACACACACATGCATGCACACAAAATGGGTGTAACCTCTTACTCATATTCATATACAGCTATTCACAAAACTATTGACTACATATTTGTGATTATAAGCATACCATTGATTTTCTGACCAGCATGCTTACCTGCCTGGACATTCTATAGAAGATGTGAAACACTGGATAGTTTTAGATTGCAGATCCTGAACTAACAGTACCCATGTTTTATACCTCATAATTTAACACTTTCAACATTTACATTCAAGCAAATGGCCTATGCTAATTGTTCTATACTCTGAGCAAATAGTAAAGGATCATAGGAGATTACTAGGCTATCGACCCGGAGGTCATTTTAAGCCTAGCCGTTTCATCCCAATGTAATACCATGAAAATGCAAGTCAATGCCCAAGACTATATTTAGTGATGACTGCCCATGTCCAGGAGGGTTGTGGACACTATCCCCGGTAAGAATTTATGCCATTCATCCAGGTAAAGTCCAACACAACTTGGCATCCTATGCACAGTAAAGATCCTAAAATCATTTTTCATAATTTCTTTGATACAGCTCAGTAATTTCTTTCAGATTCTTCACAGCAAAGACTTCAAGGAAGGGTCAAAGTCACTTTAGCTGGTTTAATCCATAAAATGCCCCCCCATGCATAATAATCCTACCCTGTTAAATTCTGGTAACCTCCTACTTTTCCATACCTTTTTCATTAAACTTTTTATAAAAACAATATATGCTCCATAGCAGGAAAGAGAAAAAGTGTGCAATATATTACTTTTAAGCTTTAGGCTTTCTCTGCATCAATAACCTTAAACAAACAGGGCACATACCGCTCAGCTTGACTAAGAATCCAAACAATGCAGTGCTGAAAACGTAAACACCAGAAAATAGGTGAATATACTTTATTAAATAAAATAAGTAAATTAGGCAACACACAATTCCATTTTTAGTGCTTTCATCTCTCACGGGAGACTTTGTCAGAAAAGGTGCAGTCTTTAACCTCACTTCCTTATAACTCTCTTAAATTACGCGTATAAAATGTTTAAAGTACAGTTCCTAACTGTATTAAAATACTGATATATCACCTCCTACACTTGGAAATAAAATGTGTAAAATCAATTTAAAACACTTCATCACCTTCTCAAAAATCATATTACTTGAACTATAAAATTATAAAAAAAAATTACATAAAAACTATGAAAACCTAAACATTAATATAATATTACTACTACTAAAATATATCAAAGATTCCTATAATCATAAAATCACATCAACAGTGCTGAAAAATACGTATCAAAGTCTCCATTTAAAAGACTACCTATTAGTGGTTTCAATTCAGAAGTGGAGTAAATGCAGAGAGAGCTCCAGGGTTAAATGATAATGTATCTTTGCAGCCAGTTTTGAATCTTTTAGTGGCCAAATTATGAATTGAAAACATTAATAGGTAAGCTTTTAAATTGAGGCTTTGATAAGTACTTTTCAACACTGATGATGTGATTTTATGATTATAGGAATATTTGATATATTTTAGTAGGAATACAGTACATTAATGTTTAGGTTTCCATAGTTTTATGTGATTTGTTTATAATTTTATAGTTGTTCAAGTAATATGAGTTTTGAGAAGATGATAGTGTTTTTAAACATTTTATTTACAAGTTTAGGAGGTGGTATATTAGTATTTTAATACAAAGGGTAAGGGCCTGAACTGTTTCTTTAAACATTTTTTATATGCCTCGTTTAAAAGAGTTTATAAGGTTAAAGACTGCACCATTTCTGACGAACTCTCCCATGAGAGACGAAAGTACTAAAAATGGAATTGTGTGTTGCCTTATTTACCTATTTTCTTTTATTTACTTATTTTATTTAATAAAGTATATTCACCTATTTTCCATTTTCAGCACTGCATTTTTGGAGTTCTTTCTCTACATCAAACCTTAGCATCAACGTCCCATTTCTTACGTGTGCTGCAATGCTTTGCCCATCACTGCCTTATAAGGGGACTCATCTGGAAAGATTACTTCTACCTTTTATATTCATTTCTCTCAATTTAATTAATGCCTATTAAAGCAGACATGATCAATTATATTGCTGTCCGTCTATAAACTATAAGGGTGCAGCAGGGTGCTCTGAATGCTTTATAAAATGTTTAAAAATTACTTTTACAAATTTTAATCTGTTACACACCTATTGTACTATAGCATTATATAGTTTAATAGATATTGTCTTAGAAAATGCAGGAATGCACATTAATATTTATTTAGCACTTGCTTCAGTCAGAATCTTGTTTACCTGTTATGAACTGCAGTAGTAAGGGAAATTTAAAATAAAATCAAAACCCAGTTCTAAATCTCCTTCTCATCCTCTGGTTAGTACAGCAAAACCTCCCACGAATGATTTTTATCAGGCCTCCTTCAATCTCTCAAAGGCCAGCTAACAGCTCCACTGTCTCAAGATTCCCATAGCAGCAACCCCTGGTCTTCCATTTTTCTCTTCTTACCTTTGAGTATGTTGTCCATGTTCTGCAAATTCTTCAGCAGAGGTCAGGAGTCCAATGACAAATGAAAAAGCTGAACAACTCTCCTTCTAGCATTGCTTATTATGCAGGCTGAGCAAACCTAATAGAAAACACAAACTATCTGAAGTCCACTGACACATCTTACTTTGTAGACAAAAATGACAGAGGAAGAAAAATTGGTCAGCAGTATGCAAATTAGGTGCAGTAAAGAGACATTCTGATTAGCTGGGACATCTACAGCCATGACAGAGGTCTCATTACTACAAATCATGACTTAAGAAGCACCCAAATTGGGATTTCAGGAATACGGCTTTATTTAGAGGGTAAAAACAGGTGCACCCAACAACTTGGGACAGTTGAGATATATGTTGGGAGGTATTATCACCACAATCCAAGAGTGCATTTTGTGGTAACATATAATGGGGTATTATCATTACCACAGAATGAGGTCAAAATGGTGCCACATAATAATTGGGTATTATCGATAGCACCTCCAGAGCCCATCTTGTGGTGACGCCTAATGTGGGAGTATTATCAATGGCACCTCAAAGTGCATCTCGTGGTGATGAACAACGAGGGAGTATTTTCATTTCCACATGATAAGGTCAAAATGGTGACCCATAATGGTTACCATTCAGACATCATAATGGGGTGATAATATCTCCCCATTATGTATCAGCATAACATGCCCTTCAAGTTAATGATGATAATTCAGCCATTATCTGTCAGGATGATATAAATTTAGAGGTGTCAATGATAATCCTCCCCATTATATGCCACCCTTTGAACCTTATCATGCAGCAATGGTAACAGCCAACATTGACTGTCACTGTGAAATGCACTTTGACATGGTAATGATGGTTTTCCCACCACGAGATGTACTTTGAGATGGTGATGATAATAAACCACCATTATATGTCACACAAGATTCACTTTGAGGTGGTGATTATAATATCCGCCATTATGAGTCACCCTTTGGACTTCATCATGTGACAATGATAATACCACTCCACTAAGTGACATTTTTAGATAGCAATGATAATACCCTTCACTATGTGCTACCCTTCGGACCTCATCGTGTGGCAATCATAATACCCCCCATTATGCATCACCTGTTCATACAGTGATTATAATAGCCCCTATTATGTGTTGCTACAAGATGCTCTTCGAGTTGTTGATGCTATTAACCACATTACATGTGAGCACATGATGGCCTCTAAGGTAGAAATGATAATATTCATTATGTGTCATCCTTCGGAGCTCATCATATGATATTACCTCCTCCATTAAATGTTACCCTTTATACCACATCATGTGACAATTATAATACCCACCCATTATGTGTCACTACAAGATGCACTTTGAGGTGGCAATGATAAATTCCCCCTTATGTGTCAGCCTTTGGACCTCATCATGTAGCAATGATAATACCCCGTTATGTGTCAACACTAGATGCACTTTCAGGAGGTGATAATACCCATGTTATATGTTACCCTTTGGACCTAAATGTGGCAACTGTAACACCCCCATTATGTGTCAGGACCAGATGTACTTCAAGGTGGTGATGAAAATATCTCCCATTGTATATCACCCTCTGGACCTCATCATGTGGCAATAACACCTCTCCATTATGTATCACCATCAAATGCAGTTTGAGATGCCAGGGTACAAACACCCCATTATGTGTTACCCTTCAAACCTCATCATGTGGCAATAACAATATCCCATCATTGTCACCACAAGATGCACTTTCAGGTGATGATGATAATATCCCCCATTGTGTGTCACCCATTGGACATCATCATCTAGCGGGGATAATATCCTGCATTGTGTGTTACCACTAGATGCACTTTGAGGTTGTGATGGTAATACTATTATGTCAACCTTTGCACCTCATCATGTGGCAATGATAATGCCTCTCCATTACATATCACCTCAAGATGCACCTTTGAGGTAGTGATTATAATTCTCCTGATTTTGTTTCCCCCTTTGAACTACATCATATCATGATGATAATATCTCACATTGTGTGTCACCATGAAATGACCTTTGAGGTGTTGATAACAATACCACCCATAATGTGTCACACTCTGGACCTGGCACAATAAGATGCACTTCGAGTTTCCAATGATAACCCCCTCCCCTTAAGTGCCATTCTACAGATCTCAGCATGTGGTGATAACATATCTTCATTAAATACCACCATGAGATGCACTTCAGGATTGTGATTATAATCTCCATTATGTGTCAACATGAGGTACACTTCTAGGTGCAGATGATGATAATTCCAATTAGAGAATGGGCAAACTGTAATAATGGATAATGAACGTTCTCCAGCAGGGTGTTAATGTACAGGTAAACCCCAATGAAAAATTAGTTTATCATTTCACGGCAGCATGAAAGGGTGCCGTGAAGCTTGGACAGTTAAAAATACTAACAGTCACCATTCTTTTATGCTTGCTAAGCAGCCCTTTTGCGGTTTGTCAAGCACAAAATTAAAACAAATACAGAAGTAAAAAAAAAAAAAATAGAAAGGAGTGTGTGTATTTATGCTTATGTCTGTATGTGTGAAATATGCACGTCTGTGTGAATGAAAGTGAAAGACAGTGAGAGAGGTCGAGATCAAGTAGTGACTGCAATTAAGGAGGATAGTGGCACACCTCTCACCCTCTTAGCTCAATTAATATGGACAAAGGTCAAAATAATTGGGGAACAAAGCACAGAAATACACATATTTTAAATATTGCACTTATAAACTTAAAGCACTGCTAGAACAATAGAAATAGCATCTGCTTGCATTTAATGAAGGATGTAAAGTCTGAAACTCATGTACATGTCATTATTTAGTGAGTTTATCCCCCAATGATTTGCCAGCAAACAACAAATTTTATAAAGAACAGTCCAAAAAATGAGATAAAAATCTTGGGGTTCATATTACGTTATCGAAAGATAACATAATTGAATGCTCAAAACGGCCGCATATTGAAGCTATTATTGTGGGGGGATGCCCCCCCACACCCCCCGCTAAATATATATTCCAACTCCAAGATCGCACTGCAGTGAGGAAAGGGCAAAGATCCCAATCTTCACTGTACTGCGATCCCACAATAAGATCTTTGAAATGCGTCCGTTTCGAAGTTCTGAGCATTCGATTACATTATCTTTCAATAATGTAATAGGAACCCAAAATCTAGATATTCTATGAAAATTTGGGCAGTTGATAGATATGGAGTTATGAAACTTGTAATTGCTGGTGGCTTAATGTAGCAAAGATAATACATCTCATTATGTGTAACCACAAGATGCAATTTGAGGTAGAGATGATAATACCCCCCAGCTATATGTCACCCTAAAGACATCATGTGGGGATGATACCCCTTAAATGTGTTATCACAAGATGCACTTCAAGATGCCAATTTAAAGTGTCACCAAGAGATGCACATTATCTGTCGCCACTAATGCACTTTGAGGTGCCAATATCCCCCATTATGTGTTACCCTTCAGACCTTATCATGTGGCAGTGACAACACCTCTCTCTCACATATCACCTCAAGATGTACTTTGAGGTGCCAGTGATAATGTTCTCCAATTATGTGTCACCACGAGATGCACTGAGTTGGCAATAATACCCCTATTATATATCAATATCAGATGCACTTTAAGGTGGAAATGATATCACACTCATTATGTCTCAACTTTCGGACCTCATCAGAAGGTGAGGATAATATCCCCATTGTGTGTCACCATCAGAAGCACTTTGAGGTGGCAATGATAATACTCCTTCCCCATTTTGTGCCACCCTTAGGATCTCATGTGGCAAAGATAATAACCTCCATTACATGTCAATCTTTGGTCCTTATCGTGTAGTAACAATAATACCCCGAATTAGGCATCACCATGAGATGCACTTTAAGTTGGTGGTCATCATACCTGCAGATTATATGTCACCCTTTGGACTTCTTCATGAAAGGATGATAATAAACCCCAGTACTTATCCCTATGAGATGCTCTGAATGATGATAACCCCACTTTATGTGCTGCCACAAGACACATTTTGAGGTAGCAATAATAATACTCCCATACTGAGTCACCATTAAGGCCTCATCATTTGGTGAAGATAATACCCCTACATTATACATCACAACTTCAAGGTGGTAATAATGACCCCAATTGTGCGCCACTACAAGATGCATTTAAAGATGACAATGATAATACCCACTATTATATGTCACTCTTTGGACCTCATCCTGAGTAAGATATAAAACCACTCTGTTATGTCTCAGCATGAGTTGCACTATGATGTGCTGATGATAATACCTCCCATTATTTTTCAACCTTCATGCCTCATTATAAATGGATGATAATCCCACCATTATGTTTCACAATAAGATGCACTTCAAGGTGGCAATGATAATACTTCCTATTGTGTCTCACCCTTTGGACCTCATCATATGGCAAGGATTATAGTCCTCCACTAAGTGTCACCTCAAGATGTACTTTGAGGTGGTAGTGGTAAATCACCTCATTATATGTCACCCTTCAGAACTCACCATATGGTGACAATACCCCCTTTATGTATCACCATCAGATGTACTTTAAGGTGGCAGTAATACCCACCTGTAATAGGTTATGCTTTGGATCTCATCATATATTGTGATGATAATAACTCTCCTTTGTGTGTCAACCTTTGGACCTCATCATCGGATGATAATACCCCCCCCCATTATGTGTTTCCCTTCAGAGCTCATCTGGTGATGATAACAGCCCCATTAGGTGTCACCATGAGATGCAGTTCAAGGTGGTGCTGATCACTTCCACAAATTGTGTGTCACACTTTGGATGTCATAAGATGATGATAACCCCATTATGTTTCATAATGAAATGCACTTTGATGTAATAATAATATTTCCCATTATGTATTACCACGAGATGCACTTTGTGGTGGGGATGTTAACACCCTCCCATTAAGTTTCACCTTTCAGACCTCATCATGTGGCAATAATACTACCATTATTATATGTTACCATGAGATGAACTTTGAAGTGATGCTGATGATAATATATTCCATTATGTGTCTCCACAAAATGCACTTCAAAATGATCATGACAATACCCAATATTATGTATAATCCCTCAGACCACATCATGTGGCAATGATTATGCCCTCCACATTGTCTGTCACCACAAGATACTCTTTGAGGGGATGATAATAATATCTCCCATTATATGTAACCAACAGATGCTTTTCGAGGTGGTGATTATAATACACCCCATTATGTTTCCCCTTTCAGACCTCACCATATGGTGCTGATAATAACCACCCATTATGCTCCACCACAAGATGCACGTTCAGTTGGCAATGATAAAACCCTACCATTATGTGTCACCCTTCAGAGCTCATCATGCTGCTATGATCATGTGTCACTACCAAATGTAATATGAACTGGCGATGTTAATACTCACGTGCCACCCTTCAGACCCCATCCTGTGGAAATAATATCCCCTCTGTCACCACAAGATGCATTTTCAGGTGGTGATAACATCTCCCATTATATGTCACCCTTTGGGCCTCATCATCTAGTTAGTATAATACACCACATTATCTGTCACCATGAAGTGCACTTTGAGGTGGTGATAATACCACCATTGTATATCGCTCTTCAGACCTCATCATGTGCCAGTGATAACACCCCTCCATTACATATCACTGCAAGATGCACTTTGAGGTGACAATTATAATTCCCCTATTCATGTCACCCTTTGGACTACATCATATTCCATCTCCTCCATAAGATGGCTTTTGAGGTGTTGAAAATACCACCCATAATGTGTCACCCTTCTGACCTCATCATGTGGTGAGTTAAACACACTGCATTACATGGCACCATAAAATGCACTTCGAGTTGCCAATGATAATATCCCTCTCCCCTTAAGCACTACTCTTCGGATCTCATCATGTGGTGATAATAATACCATCCCATTATATACCACCATGAGATGCACTTTGAGATTGTGATTGTAATCCCTGTTACATGTCAATACGAGATGCACTTCTAGGTGTGGATGATAATTCCCATTATAAAATGGGAAAACCATACATTAAATCCCAATTGGAGAATGAATGCAAGGTGTTAGTGTGTGTAAAATGCCCACTGAAAACCAAGTCTGTTTCACTGCTGCTAATTAAGGTGCCACAAAGATCGAACAGTTAAAAGTTCTAAAGGTTGCCATTCTTTTATGCACAGTAAGCAGTGCTTTTGCTGTTTAGCTAGCATAAAATTAAAACAAATCCATAAGTAAAAAATAAAACTTGCTTAACTGTCTATTTTCAGAATCTTCAGTGAAAGACATTTTGAATATTTATTTTCAGGGATTATCAGGCTCTATTCTGAAAATTATTAAGCAACGTAGTTTGTACCAGTGCTAAAAAGTTGGAGCTTTGAACATATTGCATCCTATTAGGTATTTACTTATTTTTTTGGACAGTCTTATTTCATGCAGAACTTTGCGCAGCAATCAAATGCTTTTTTATGCACGCTGTTAACAGTGACTAGCTTAGAAACCTAACACATGCTGTCTATATTCTATAATTGTTTTATTTTGCACATATTCCCAGATTTTGTAGCGCAAACACTGATGGTCTGACATGGAAACAGACTCAGCATGAGCAAACATAAACTCTTTCCCTGAAACTCGTATTAATAGAAAATGTATCAAAACTCATATTTATAGAAAATGCATCTGGCTAGTGGTGGATGAAGTGCACCTTGGGCTCCGGGCCATTTTCAAACCATGGCTTCCCTGCACACATTTTTAGGACCAAGCATAAATGCATGTGTTCTTTAATTCACCTTCCTTGTTCTTCTTCTTTCGGCTTTTCCCGGTTAGGGGTCGTCACAGCGGAACTCCGGTCCGCTAATGACTGGCGGTAGATTTTTATGGTGCCGAGATGCCAGCTCGACCCCCAACCTTCAATGAAGGCACGCCCATTCGTGCATGTCTTTCGAATGCCACTCAACCGCAGGGAAGGACATGCAGACTCCACACAGAAGGTGCTCCAGCCAAGAATCGGATGGGAGAACCTCTTGCTGTGAGGTGACAATGCTACTGCTGCACCACCACGGCTTCCTGATTGTTTTAAATTATATTTCTTGTTTAATACAGCAACAGTTCTTAGAATGTGTTTTAAATTTATCCAGTAGGCAGTGAAAAAAATATATGAAACAATAATGACAAAATTACCCACTTAAGAACATTTCAACCATAAAAGGTTACTCAAACTGCTGTCATCATAATCCACCATCTGTAATTAACAATTAAGGTTATTTTATCAACTGTGTACATTTGTTTCACACAATCACACAGCAGCCAAAGTATGCCAACCCAATTCACAAACATGCACATTAGCCCTGTAAAATCAGATTAAAAACCGTTTAAAGTGAGCACATGATATGAGCTTATGGTACTTTCATCACCAGAGAACACCCCCACCCCCTTCAGCAGTTACTGCCACTTTGTTGAATACGTACACCCCTCACTGTTACGAAGGAATAAATTACATGTACATGTACATTAGTAGCTTTGAATGAACTGCATGAGATTGCATAAAGATCACTAACATCATAGGTTGGTACTAGGCTCACTAACATCATAGGTTGGTACTAGGCTATCAGCCCTAGGGCCTACACAAGCCTAGCCATAACAATTCCCTGGCTATTTCTTCCCACACTATTTACTTCCCTGGACCCCTGTCTAGCAGGGTGACTGCCGTGATCCCCGGGGTGAATTTCCTTTCTCCCATCCAATCATCAAGGTTCCTTTGAAGAGGGCCAAAGAGGCACTCTGCTTGACATGTATGGGCAATCTATTCCAGAGTCTGGGGAGTCTCTGGGTCAGGAACCTATCCCTCCAGCATGTTTTGTTTATTATGATGGCAAGGTTTAGATCCCTGGAGCGTGTGGCTCTGAGGGATTGGGATTTCTTTAAGTGTAGCATGTCCAACAGCTCTGGGTTTGACATGGCCTTGTATGTTAAGCAGAGATCGCCTCTGAGTAGACGATATGTGACAGAGTATAGCTGGAGTTTTTTAAGGTGGTCAGCGTAGGGCATCTGCTTTAGGCCTGTGATTCTTTTAGTGAGGTATTTATGTGGCCTTTCCAGTTGTTGCAGATGTCTTGAGAGGTACATACCAAACGGGGAGTTGTATTCTATAATGGGTCTAATGAGGGATGAGTACAGTGGGACAATATCCTCCTTTTTTCTGGATGAAAAGCCCTTAGTGAGGAGGTGTGCCACATTGGATTTCCTGACTGTTGTGGCGATGAGGTTATCGAAGGTGAGACCACTGTCCACCTGTGTCCCCAAGTCTCTCATCACACTTTCGGTGTTTAGTGTACTGCCACCTATATGGTAATTCACGGATACATGTTTTTTCCCAAAGGGGATAACTATACATTTCTTGGTACTGAGCTTGAGCCCATGTCTCTGGCACCAAGCATCTGTTTCTGTAAGGCCCTTTTGTAGAGTATCCACATCACTTGGGGATTCAATAATGGCTCCCAGTTTGCAGTAATCTGCAAACTTTGTTAGCCAGAGACCCTTAGTGTTGGCCTGTACTTCAGAGAAGTAGATGCCAAACAACAGCGGTCCCAGGACTGAACCCTGAGGTACTCCACTTGTCACTTGTCTGGAGCTGGATTTGGAGTCTGCTACTTTTACAGTGTGGGTTCTATCAGTAAGCCAGTTAGCAACCCATTGGATGACATAGGGATTAATGCCCAGCTTAGTAAGTTTATCTATGATTCCAGAGTGGGGGATGGTGTCAAAGGCCATGGCAAGGTCTAGATAGGCTGTGTGGACCACCTTACCCTTGTCCATGGCTCTGGAGACTGATTTGAAGAAGTCAATCAGGTTCAGGAGACGAGATCGGCCCTTCACGAACCCAAACTGGGTGGGGTCCAGTGTTTGAAGGTTGCCAATGTCTTTGTTTATAAGTTCCATGATAATACGCTCCATTGCCTTGCAGATAAGGCTTGTCAGACTGATGGGACGGTAGTTTCTGGGATCCAAGGTGGATCCCCCCTTGTGGAGTGGGATAACTGTAGCACTGCGCCACTCAGTGGGCACAAAACAATAATAGCCAGTCAAGTGTGATGCAGTTTAAATAGAAGAGTATTTATGAGAGCATAAGAAATAAGCACCTGACAACATATGCTAAATCAATATGTACAATCTCTCAGAAGTAAAAGTCATCTGAATAATTCTACATTAGAGCGAAAGTACAGTTCTGTAACATCTTACCATAAAAGTAGATATCAGTCTCTTCACTGCTGCAGTATTCCTTATGTAAGGGATCGCCTGTGAAGGACATCCCAACGCCTGGCTGATGTACCAAACTCTTTAGTGTTTACAGGCATCATATGTCACACGTATGCTCCCTGCGCAAGGCGTAGGGCATAAAGGTGATGTACGGATGCACAAACCTCATAACTGAAAAGCCCCAGGCAGAACAGAATGTCCCTATGGACTAAGAGGGATATGTGCATCCAGAAGGAGGAAAAAGAAGAATCCTTGTCCAAGAGGGAAATAAGAATGGAGTAGAGCAGACAGGGTAGGAGGGAGGAAGTCAGTACTGCAACAGTGAAGGACATTAACTGCTTTGACAAGATTTTACACAACTGTAATATGTCCTTCCATATCACTGTTGCAGTACTCCATATCACTGTTGCAGTACTCCTTATGTAACAGAGTACAAAAGCACAAGAGGAAACCTGAGAGGAGGAAGGCACTGAAGAACCCTCAATAAACCCATGCAGGATAGCCCTGGCAAAGCCAGCTCTTGCTCTGGGAATAACGTCCAAGTTGTACTGCTTAATGGAGGTACGGACATAAGTCCGAGTAGCAGCCTCAAGGATGGGACTGGTATCCAACTCTTTGAAAAAGACACCACAAGAAGCAAAACCGCTAGTAGAATGAGCCTTTACAGATGATGAAAGACATTTACCATGGAAAGAATAACACAAGGAAATAGTCTTAGAAATCCACGAGGTGATGGTTTGTTCAGACTGCCAATCCCAAAGACCTGGGATGAAGGAAAACAAAAAGTTGCTTAGATCTGTGAACAGCCTTTTCTTACCCAAATAACATCAGAGCTGTCTATGCAAATTTAAGGTCTGAAGTACCTTCTCACCATCAGACTGTGCAGAAGAAAAAAAGGAAGGTAAATTAATAGACTAAGACAACTCACTGACCACCCTGGGCATAAAACAAGGATTAGTATGAACAGACACCCTCATCATCATCATCTTCTTTCGGCTGTTCCCGATAGGGGTCGCCACAGCGGATCATCTGTTTCCATTTCTTCCTGTCCTCTTGCATCATGCTCTTTCACACCAACCGCCTGCATGTCCTCTCTCACCACATCCATAAACCTCATCTTAGGCCTTCCTCTTTTCCTCTTAACTGGCAGCTCCATCCTTAGCATCCTTTTCCCAATATACCCAGCATCCCTCCTCAGCACATGTCCAAACCAACGCAATCTCGCCTCTCTTGCTTTGTCTCCAAACTGTCCAACCTGAGCTGACCCTCTAATATTCTGATTCCTAATCCTGTCCATCCTAGTCACACCCAGTGCAAATCTTAACATCTTTAACTCTGCCACATCCAGCTCCGACTCCTGCCTTTTCAACAATGCTACGGTCTGCAACCCATATAACATAGCTGGTCTCACTACCCTCTTGTAGACCTTCCCTTTCACTCTTATTGGTACCAGTCTGTCACAAATCACTCCTGACACACTTCTCCACCCATTCCACCCTGCCTGTACTCTCTTCTTCACCTCTCTTCCACACTCACCATTACTCTGAACTGTTGATCCCAAGTACTTAAACTCATCCACCTTTACCAACTCTACTCCCTGCATCCTCACCATTCCTCCACCCTCCCTCTCATTTACACACATATATTCTGTTTTAGCCCTGCTGACCTTCATTCCTCTCCTCTCTAAAGCATATCTCCACCTCTCCAGGGTCTCCTCAACCTGGTCCCTACTCTCACTACATATCACAATATCATCTGCAAACATCATAGTCCACGGGGCCTCCTGTCTAATCTCATCTGTCAACCTGTCCATCACCACTGCAAATAAGAAAGGGCTCAGAGCTGATCCTTGATGTAATCCCACCTCTACCTTAAACGTATGTCACTCCCACTGCAGTCCTCACCAATGTCACACTACCCTTGTACATATCCTGTACCACTCTTACGTACTTCTCTGCCACTCCCGACTTCCTCATACAATACCACAACTCCTCTCTAGGCACCCAGTCATATGCTTTCTCTAAGTCCACAAAGACACAATGCAACTCCTTCTGACCTTCTCTGTATTTCTCCAACAACACTCTCAGAGCAAATATTGCATCTGTAGTGCTCTTTCCTGGCATGAAACCATACTGCTGATCACTAATCATCACCTGCCTTCTTAACCTAGCTTCCACTACTTTCCCATAACTTCAAGCTGTGACTGATCAATTTTATCCCTCTGTAGTTACTGCAGCTCTGCACATCACCCTTATTCTTAAAGATAGGTACCAAAACACAGTCTCCACTCCTCAGGCATCCTCTGACTTTCCAAAATTTCATTAAACAATCTGGTTAAAAATTCCACTGCCATTTCTCCTAAGCACCTCCATGCTTCCACTGGTATGTCATCTGGGCCAACAGCCTTTCCATTCTGCATCCTCTTCATAGCTGTCCTTACTTCCTCCTTGTTAATCTGCTTCACTTTCTGATTCACTATCCCCACATCATCCAACCTTCTCTCTCTCTCATTCTCTTCATTCATCAGCCCTTCAAAGTACTCTTTCCATCTACTCAACACACTCTCCTCACTTGTGAGTACGTTTCTCTCACTGTCCTTTATCACCCTTACCTGCTGCACATCTTTCCCAGCTCTGTCCCTCTGTCTAGCCAATTGGTACAGGTCATTTTCTCCCTCTTTAGTGTCCAATCTCTCATACAACTCTCTATATGCCTTATCCTTAGCCTTTGCCACCTCTCTCTCTTTGCCATGCGCCTCATCTTCTTATACTCATGTCTACTTTCTTCATCTCTTTGACAATCCCACTTCTTCTTCGCCAGCCTCTTCCTCTGTATGCTCTTCCTCATTCCACCACCATGTCTCCTTGTCCTCCTTCCTCTGTCCAGATGTCACACCAAGCACCTTCCTAGCAGTCTCCCTTACTAGCTCTGCTGCAGTTACCCAGCTATTTGGTAACTCTTCATTGCCTCCCAGTGCCTGTCTTAACTCTTCCCTGAACTCCACCTCACAATCACCCTTTTTTAACTTCCACCATTTAATCCTTGGCACTGCTTTCACACTCCTCCTCCGCTTCTTGATCACCAACATCATCCTGCAGACCACTATTCTATGCTGCTTAACTACACTTTCCCCAATCACCACTTTACAGTCTCCAATCTCCTTCAGACTGACTCTCCTATATAGGATATAATCCACCTGTGTGCATCTTCCTCCCTCTTCTTAAAATACGTATTCACCACAGCCATGTCCATCCTTTTCGCAAAATCCACAATCATCTGACCTTCTGCATTCCTCTCCTTAACACCATACCTACCCCATCACTTCCTCATCCCCTCTGTTCACTTCACCAACATGCCCATTGAAGTCCGCTCCAATCACTAGTCTCTCACCCTTGGGTACACTCACCACCACTTCATCCAACTCACTCCAAAATTTTTCTTTCTCATCCATCGCACACCCAACTTGTGGAGCATATACACTAACATTCATCATTACGCCATCAATTTCAAGCTTCATAAACATCACTCTATCAGACACTCTCTTCACCTCCAAAACACTCTTGGCATACTGTTCCGTTAGGATAACCCCTACCCCATTTCTTCTGCCATCCACACCATGATAGAACAATTTGAACCCACCTCCTATACACTTGGCCTTACTTCCCTTCCATCTGGTCTCTTGCATGCACAATATATCAACCTTCCTTCTCTCCATCATATCATCTAGCTCTCTCCCTATACCAGTCATACTGCCAACATTCAAAGTTCCTACCCTCAGTACTACACTCCTAACCTTCCTCCTCTCTTCCTGCCTTCGGGCATGCCTTCCCCCTCCTCTTTGGCCAACAGTAGCCCAATTTCCGCCAGCACCCTGTTGGCTAACAGTACTGGTGGCGGTCGTTGTTAACCTGGGCCTCGACCGATCCGGTATGTAATTATGAAAAGTTCTCCGCATCAGTAATATTTGGCAGAGGTTTTACGCCAGATGCCCTTCCTGACGCAACCCTCCCCATTCGGACCTTACATGCTTGCAGGACACCTACAGCTCAATTTTGACCTGTCTAGGTCTTCTCTGTTATCAAGAACAGCTATCCCATCTACCATCACTCAGAATATGTATGACCTACCTGAATAGCTAGTAATGTTGTACTGTTGCTGCATACACCTTCAGAGTAAGATCATGGAAAACGGTGCCCTATGCAGAGAAATTACTCAGGCCCCTGACAGCAAAACAAGTATCTTACTGCTTTAGCTGTCTCTCACCAGTTACCATAAACACTGTTCACACCCATCAGTATACATACTATTTCCTTCTTTACTTTTGCTATTAAAACAGACATTTAGATTTTAAAACCTTTTATTTCAAATTTTACAGAAAAACACTGACAAACATGTTTCAAACAAAACACTAACACTGAAAATACACTTATCATGAGAAATAATACATTTGTCTCAAATTCACATTTTTCTGAAAATGCATTTGGCAACCCATATGTGCTGGGATTCATACTAGTTAGTGTTTCTGTGAAGGGTACAGAAATTCAAAAGAAAAAATGTATAAGGCATTTGCTAACAGTCTAAGACAGCCCAATGCATCCAAGTGGCCCTTCAAATGAGCCAGAGTACTGTTTGGTGAAGAAGACGACAAAGGAACGCTAAGGGATTCAAACCATGAACTACAGGAAGCACCTCTAACAACTCATTGCCCTATTCATCTGCACTAAGTGCTAGACAAATTATTAGTCCATACTCTCTGCATTTCACTCCTGTGAGCCTGCAAAAACACGCTAAATTGAAAAAGCATTCATAGTTAAATACTTACATTAAACTGAGAGATTTACTAAAACAGTAAAAAAGAAATGGTAGCTAAAGGAGGCCTGGCTGTTCATGTGTTTACACCCTGGAATCTCCTGGTAAGGAAATTTTTCTAGGCATTCCAACTGTTGCATATGTCTGGTCAGGTACATTCCAAAGGGGGCATTATACTCTATGATGGATCTACCTGCATGCCATGCCATGCCCTTTACTTACAAGTGCCTCATGTACCACAGGACTGTAGTGCTGTCTGCGAAGATTGAGGGGACCACATGTAAAACAGGATTTGCAGGGCTTGAAGGAATGCTTGCATTTCCTGCACATTGATGTATTCTTTCCTTTAGTTTGAGGTCCATGTCCCCAAACTTGGTCTGAGGCATCTGTGCTCAGGTCTTGTGAAGAAACCAGGTGCTTGAAAGGAAGGCCTAGGATTTGCTTCATCTGAGCTATATATAACAGAATTTCTTTCTTCAGAAAAGGACGTAGTGGAATTCAGAGTTTCCAGAGTGTGAGAATGCTGTGACCAGATGGATTTTATGTACCACCTCATATGAAGTCTTGCCAAAGAAACCATGGGTATGAATCCTAGGGCCTAAGAATTTCCCTTGCAGAATACGACTGAAGTGGTACAAGGGACTGAAAGTATTTAAAGAGGAAATGGAACTTCTCTTTGTGGAAGGGATGCCATCATGAGGCATATATTTAGCCTGCTGCCTATAAAGACTAGGTCCTGTGTAGGATTTAATGTGGACTTTAAGTTTATCTTGAACCCTGCCCCATGAAGGTGGGAAATAGTTTAGGCAAGACCCTGTAGAAGAATCACCTGAGAAGGTGCCTGCATTAACAGGTCATCCAGATAATGGATAATACCGGACTTCGCCGAGTTCGGCAAAAGGCAATATCTGGGGCTAGGCATTTTGTGAAGATCCTAGGAGTGGTAGATAACACACTGGGAAAAGTGGAGAACTGATAGCGTGTTGAGCAAGTAGAATATATTTAAAATTTCCTGTACCGATGACTAGGATTGTGGAGACAGGCATCCTTCAAGTTCAAAGATACCAGGAAGGTCTGAGGAAGAATGAAAGAAAGGACAGTCTGCACTGATAACATTTTGAATGATGGCACCTCTAGAAAAGTGTTGAGATGTGGCAGATCTAAAATGGGTCTACATTCACCTTCTTTTCTGGACAGCATAAAATGTATGGAATAAAACCCTCTTCCCCATATACTATGGCAGTATCAGTTCTACTGTGCCTTGCTCTTGGACAGCCTGCAAGATAGGAGATAAGAAATGTACCTGGCTGAGATGAAATCTTCTTCCAAGACATTCTGGACCATTGCTAGATAATGGACAGGACCCATTTGTCTGAAGTTATGAGCTGCCAAGCAGACAAAGCACAGGTCAACCTTTCTGAAAGGGAAAGGGATGGACCAATGGGAACAGGAAGAGGTAATAATAGTAGGGCTGCTATGTCCAGGAAAAGAATGTTTCCCAGATTTAGACACTCTGGCTGGTTTGTCCTGAAATCTTTCTGTGGCATATTTCTGCCCTCTGAAAGAAGGAAGCAGGCTTGGCTGCTTAGTTCCTCAGATATATGGGAACAATTTGTTTCAAGTCCTGCATAATCTTCCTTGATCTTACAAGGATTTAAACAATTTGGCCATCTCTAGGCCAACCAAGAGATGCCTATGGAGAGGGGAGTCCAAGAATTTACCTTTCATATCCTCAGACAGAGATTAAGAACAAAGCCAAGTATATTTTCTGATAAGAGACCCAGAAGCTGCAACTCTGGAAGAGGCTTCCACAGCATCATAACCATACTTGATAGGAAGCCTCATAACTGCACATGATACTATGTCTTGCTACCTGGGTAGCTTTGGCCATGAAATAGCCTGTTACTTAATACTGGACCCTTCTGAAGAGGACAAAAGTTTTATTCAAATCAGACAGGGCTGACAGCAAATATTTGGTCATCTAAGTTTTGTAGTTCACTGATCTGAAGGTCAGTGCATACCTTCTTTCCATACCTATCCACTGATTCGCCACAGCGGAACTCCGGTCTGCTAATGATTGGCAGTAGATTTTTACGTGCAGAGTTGCCAGCCCTGACGCACAACCTTCAAAGAAGGTGCACCCATTCACGCATGTCTCCACAAAGAAGACGCTTTAGCTGAGAATCGAACAGGACGTCTTACTGTGAGGCGACAACGCTACCGCAGCACCACCACCGCAGTATATATATATATATATATATATATATATATATATATATATATATATATATATTTAGTTATACACACTGAAAACAAAACATATCATCATGGGGTTAGAGGTTGTAAGCTTGTGAACATGAAATGTGTTGCTTAGACTTTGGGTGAAGGGTAAGAACAAAGTGAAAGAAATAGAATGGGATTTTAAAAGAACGGATTATTCTGTGCTGGGCAGGTGGTCAATGATGACTTGAGAGACTAGGAGCAAACTGAAAGAGCAGACAAGCTATAAGAACTGATCAGGGATAGAGTAATCAGGGCTCAAGACAAACAAGTGAGAAAGAGGCAAAAAGGGGTCTATATCAGAACACTGAAAGTTTACATTTTCGAATGTTCTTACATCAACCCCTAATCAGCAAATGCTGACAACATCGAACATTCAGAACAGCAAATTTTTTCCTAGGGAAAAAGTTTGCTGCTCCAAAACATATACACATAACACAAGCACCCCAAACAAACAGCAATCCACACACACATCCAAAATCTTACAACTAACCCTACACTAAACTGTACAAACACCACTAACTATCCAGTTACCTTAACCCAAACCTTAAGGTCCGTCACTACTGCACACTCACCTCACCTGCACCCTAACCCCAACTCACCTAACCCACCCTAACCCTCACGTCCACACAATCGCACACATACCTCCCTCGCGCCCTAACCCTAACTCACCTAACCCACATCCAATCGCACACTTACCTGAACCCGACCTGTAACTTTCCACCAGAGCGCTGAAAATAGCGAAACAACAGAAACAGACAACCAAATTCTTTCCCTAGGAAAAACGTGGTTATATGTTGTTTCGCTATTTTCAGCGTTTGCTGAATAGGGGTCGATGTAAGAACATTTGAAAGTATGAACTTTCGATGTTCTGATATAGACCCGGCAAAAAGACAAAGAGAAAGGCCAATATGGTTACATACAAATGTGATGCTAGCTGTTATTGAAAAGATAAAGCTTACAAAGAGTTGAAAAGGAGGGAGGGAGAAGATGCAGATGGCACAATACAAGCAGGCTAAAACAATTAACCAAGATAGTAAGGGCAACAAAGGCTGAAAGGGAGCTTGCTGAGGGTAGCAAGAAGGGAAGCAAGTTTTTTTTTTAGGTGCACAGCAGAAGGAAGGGACAGACAGAAACTGTCAGGCTGAGCAAAGTATGGTAGGAAGACTACAGAAGACTCGGAGAAAGCAGAGGTACTGAATATTTTGCTTTGCTTCAGTCTTCACAAACAAAAGCAAGGTGGGGGTGCCATGCTGAGAGGGAGACAGGACAGAAATTGGAGAACAGTGAAACACCAGGATAGTGAGGGAGGAGGTTAAGACTGAACTAGCTGAGCTGGGGAGGCTAAAGCACAAGGATCAGAAGAGTTACACTGAGTCTTCAGAGATATAACCAGTGTGATACAGATCCCCGATGAAGCTCTTCAATAATCACAGACTAGAGATCAAGTGTCAATAGAACGGAAGACAGCAACATAGTATCCTTGTACAAAGATAAGAGCAAAAAACAAAAGCTGTTAACTGCATGTCTGTTAACTTACCAGCAATGGGAAAGAACATCACAGTTTCTGTGCGGAAAGTTGGTAGCACTTTTAGGAAGCAACAGCCTCCAGAAGAGCAACCAACATGGATCCACAGTCAGAAAAAGCTGTCAATCAAACCAGACCAATTTTATAACTAGGTTACAGGTGAACCTGACAGAGATACCAGAAAGCAAAGTTTTGTGACTTGGTCCAGTGCAGGGTTCTGATAGGAAGCCTGGAATGGTTGAGGTAGGACCAGGACTGAAGAAGTGGATAGCTTCATGTTTGAAAAGTAGGACACACAAAGTTGTGGTGAGAGGAATAATATCAGGAATTAAAAACTGACTAGTGGAATACTGCAAGGGCCTTTAGTGTGTTGTCATACACATATCTGAGAAAGTAAGGTACAGAATCAATCTCTAGTAATCAAATAAAAAAATGCTCCAGAGGACCGTAACACACCACTCTCATGTCAAACAAACACAGGCACAAAACTGCTCCACTCCGTACTTACTTTATTAAAAAACACAGAAATAAGCTCACTGTTCAGTGCTTTCATCCCTGACATGAAACTGGATGACTTTAGAATAGTTACACATTCTCCAAGTCCTCATTTTAAACCCTTGGTTAAAAAATGTGATCTATTACATCATTTAAAACCTAGACTAAAATATTTAAAGTGCCAGGACCTACTTTAAGAATAACACATAAAAGCAGCACAAAATATATTATGACCTCTAACTATAAGAAGTACTTAATTACAATAACGTGCACTCCTGGGGGAGTTTTGGCATTAGTTTATAATTGCCGAAACAGTTTTCCAGTTTCTAGTCAAACTCTCCATGTTCCCCCTCTAGGATTAAAGGTTACCCTCTCTAAGGTCTGAAATAAAAAGCTGTGATCAAACTACTAGTAAATCTGCTTAGATAATGCATTATTTAGATTTTGCCTTTTAATGTCATAGGTATGCCCATATATTCTTTAATGACTGTTATAGTCTTATCAACATAAAATGTGGGACAGTCCTTGCACGTAGCATGATACACTAACCCTTTGGTTTCACATTTAATGTAACCAGTTATATTAAAAGAGGCCACTCCTTAAATGACTGTCACAACCTTCTTTTTATAGAAGGACACTTAGTGCATCTACCACATTTTAAGTCCTTCTCCTTGCCCTTGTAGCACTTGAATTAATCTTCCATCCTTCTACTAGGTAGATGTCTTACATTTTTAAACACAAATCTGAGTTTTTCACCTACCCTAAGGGTGAGGTTAATAGACTTAATGTTCCAGTGTCTCCCAATCAACTCCAAAATTGTTCAGTGAATAAGTCATGCTCCTTTCCATGCTATTAAAATACAGATATGTTTTTACTGCTAATAAGACTATACTTGTCAAACAATTATATAAGCATTGTGCATGCATGGAACAGAAGAAAACTGCATGTAAAGAATGCCCAATGGCAAGAGAAATGGTCTCATTTGAAGTCCTGTGGCCACTGTCCAGTCATAAAAAAAATACATGACTTGAGTGGTGCTTCATAGCATCAGATGGGGGAATGTGAAGATAGAAGTGTAAAATGAAGGAAAATATTACTGATTGTATTTTAATATATGTTTTCATTTCAAGAATGATTCTTGATTGCCTTAGTCTACTTTTCATGATTTCCTGCCGGCATAAAAGTGCCAACATGGCAAGTGTAGAAAGTTCTAGAATTCAGAACTTGTACCTAATATGGAAAGGTACAAATAAAGTCAGGAGATCTCAGCATAATTAATGATATAGTGTGCATTTTTAGTTGGTCAGTGGCTGTATATTAATCGTTACAATAATGTTGCTTTTAATAAAAGCTGGCATAAAGGATTCCTATAATTCATTATTTGAGGAGCTAGGGTCTTGATTTCCTAGTTTCCCACATACATGTCTGTATTTTATTGCACTGAATGCGATTAGTAATCTCTACTGAACTGTGCTGGTGAAAGTTATTGTGTTACTTAACAGAAGGTGAAATGCAACACACGTGTGGTTCCTGGTTTCGTGTTTGTGGTTAATGTGGCAACATGATCAGTGGAGTCCAGAGACAAGTTACACAACAACTCACTACATGATCTGAACTTTGCGATTGGCAATTTGACTTTGTTAATTCAGGAACTTACTCAGGTTCTTACAAACAAAGAAAATGGTGACAACAGGTACATGACTTCTACTAATTCAAAAGGTAATCCTGTGGATCATCTACCTTTACTGATGGACACGCAGGTATCAGTAGTGTCCCAGGCTTCTCCAGATATTACATCTGGTCAGCAAAGTGTCCATAATAGTGGTTTTAATTCTCATAATTGCAGGACGGTGGCCAGAGGTAATAGCCAGAGAGAAAGTTTCCGTGGTTTCTCTATTGAAGAGTGGTTTCAGGAGGGAATGGACTTTGGAATATGGAATAAATAAGATGATGAATCAAGGAATTCCCAGTTGAACAAATTTGAGAAAAAAAAAAAAACTACTAAATTCTGCAAGTATCAATTAGAGAATGAATGCTTCAAGGAATGTTTGAAAGTAGGGTGTGTCCCAAAAGCACAATGCTATTGGAAATATCCTACCGTTTAACAAATGTCTCTGAACTCCATAATGAATTTGTTTGATAAGCATGGTATAGAATTAATTTAAGTACTTATGAAGGACAACAAAATAGGTTCATAGGTTGGTACTGGGCTATCTGCCCGAAGGCATATATTAGCCCAGCCACGTTGTGCCGTATTCACTGCCCCTTTAGTAGTTCCCTAGATACTTGTACTAGCAGCTAGTACCCTTGGCCCCTATCTAGTAGTGCTGTTGGTGTGATCCCCGGTGTGAACTTTCTGTTACCCATCCACTCATCAAGGTTCCTCTTGAAGAGTGATAGTGAGGGGCTCTGTCTTATGTAGATCGGGACCCTGTTCCATGGTAAGGGAAGTCTCTGCGAAGGGAATCTATTCCTCCAGCATGTTCTATTCATTGTTGTGTTGAGGTTTATATCCCTAGAGCGTGTAGCTCGGGTAGATTTGGTTTTGCTAAGATGGAGCATGTTCAACAATTCTGGGTTGGACATGGCTCTGTACGTTAGACAGAGATTGCCTCTGAGAAAGCGGTATGCAACAGAGAACAGTCTTAGTTTTTTCAATCTTACTGCATAGGGCAACTGTTTGAGGCCAGTAATCCTCTTGGTTAGGTACCTCTGTGGTCTCTCCAGCTGCTGGAGATGTCTAGCCAGGTACATTCCAATTGGTGCATTCTACTCAATAATGGGTCTGATGAGGGAAGAGTAGAGGGGCACCATTACATCCTTAGATCTTGATGCGAACCCTTTCATGATCAGATGGGTCACACAGAAGGATTTTCTAACCACTTTGGCAACATAGTTATCAAAGGAAAGCTGACTATCTACTTGGGTCCCTAGATCCCTTATTTCTTCTTCAGATTTCAGGGGATTACCTCCTATGTTGTAGTTTGCGGGTACTCTGTTTTTTCCAAAGGGGATTACTACGCATTTTTTTGCATTTAGCTTGAGAACATGGCTTTGACACCATGCATCAGTCTCATTTAGGCCCTACTGGAGGATCTCCATGTCGGCCGGAGACTCTATTATAGCACCCAGTTTGCAGTCGTCCGCAAACTTAGTCAGCCACAGCCCTTCCGTGCTTGCCTGTACTTCTGAGAAGTATATGCCAAAGAGGAGGGGCCCCAGGACAGGGCCCTGAGGCACACCACTCGTTACTGGTCTGGATTCGGACATAGATCCCGCTACTCTTACTTTATGGGATCTGTCTGAGAGCCAGTTTGCGATCCATCTTGTGACGTAAGGGTTTATGCCCAGGCTGGTAAGCTTATCAATAATACCTGAATGGGGAATGGTGTCAAATGCTTTAGCAAGGTCAGGGTAAGCCGTGTGTACCTCCTTTCCCTTATCTATAGCCTGAGTAACTGTCTCAAAAGAAATCCACCAGGTTCAGGAGGCATGATCTGCCCTTGACGAAACCGAACTGTGTGGGGTCCAGCCACTGGAGGTTCCCAATCTCTCCATTTATGAGTTCCATAATGATTCGCTCCATAGCTTTACAGATCAGACTGGTCAGGCTTATTGGTCGGTAGTTCCCAGGGTCAGTTGTGGCCCCACCCTTGTGTAGCGGGACCACCATTGTCGTGCGCCATTCTATGGGCACATAGCCTCTGGAGAGGCTGAGACTGAACAGGGTATTAAGATGCGGGGTTAATTCCTTTTGGAGCTCACGTATGACACAGCCTGGGACACCATCTGGTCCCATGGAAGCAGTGTTTTTAGCTTTAGATAGAGCCTTGTTAACCGTCAGTAATTGGACTTGCACAATCCCCTGGAATGGTTATAGGCCCTGTAGGTGGTGGTGGTGGGGGGGGATTTGCACTGAACCTGTCAGCCAAGATGTTGGCAATGTCAGAAGGGTCGGTGTATTTTGTTCCATTTTGTACTAGCTCAGAACAGACCTGAGCATTACCATTTAAGTTTTTGACGTAGCTATAGAAGGCCTTATGGTTATCCTTGGCATCCTTGGCAACTTTCTTTTCAAAATTAGCTTTAGTTGACTTGATGAGGGCCCTCAATTTCTTACTAATGCTGATCAGGGATGATTTTTCTACTTGAGATTTGGCCTTTTTTTGTATAAGTCTCCTCCTTTTATTGTAAAGTTTGCTTATGGCCGGGGTCCACCAGACTGGTTTCTTCTTGCTTGAGGAAGGAGTCTTGGTTTTATTTGGGATAGCATGGTTCATGCAATCCTGAAGCTGCATATAGAGTGCCTTGGTGTAGGATTCCGCATCCTGGATATCATTATCCTTCTGCAAGGGAATAGTGAAGCTTTCCACTTCGGATGCAAGTAGTTTGAAGTTTGCTTTGGAAAGGTTTTTGACTATGGTTTCTTTGACTGGGAGAGGTGGAGGGGTGAGGATGTCCAGAGTTATCAGTTTGTGGTCGGATCTGACCAAGGAGGGAGTGATAATGAGTGTGGTACAATGGGCGTCCATATTTGTGATGATTAAATCCAATATGTTGTCCCCTCTAGTGGGGGAACATACTAGTTGTTCAAGGGCATTTGAATTTATAAATTCTATGAATCGCTGAGCATAGGAGTTGGAACATTGGTAGTTCGCCCAGTCTATACCAGGGTAGTTGAAATCAACCAAGATTATGGTGTTGGGTAGGACCTTTATATTTTCCAATGTCTCAAGGAATGCAGAGTGAGCATCTTGGGACATGGAGGGCAATCTATAACCGGCTACGACTTGAAATGTGGTTTTGCCTGCTGATAGTTGCGCATGGATGATCTCTGGGGCATCATGCTGCGCTACTAACCTGGAGATATGGGTATCCTTGATGAATATAGATACACCTCCACCCTTTGTACTGTGATCCGGTAACTGAGGCCGGAAGGTACGATATGAATTGTAACCTGGCAGTGCTGGGGTGCTCTCTTGAGCCTTGAACCAGGTTTCCGTCAATGCACAAACATCGATTTTCTCCATGCTGAGGAGAGCCTCGAGTGTGTGCATTTTAAGCTTGAGACTTCTGGCATTGAGTAGCATTACCCTTAGTTTTTGGAATGGAACAGAGAAGTTAGTGACAGACATCAATTTTTGGACAATTTCACTATCGCTGACTTATTGTTTTGTAATTACCAAGTATAAGGCAAATTTTTATTAAGATTAAATCAGTATGCAAAGATATTAAAACTAAGAAAGAAAAAAGTTGGAAACAGACAAAAATGAATATGATAACAATCAGGCTTAGCCTGTTCCCAAGAATCCCAATGCAGAAGAACATATTGTTGATTCCAATGATCCCTTGGACTTAGATTCCAGTGGTGACACTGAACATGAACAAATTAAGTCCATTTAGACCAACACCCTGTTGGGAGATATGAGAGACTAAAGAACCAGATTCCCTCAACACAACAGAGGTTCGATGGGTGGAACATTGATAGAGTACTATGTGGACTGAAAAGGAGGGGAAGCAGATAAGCAATGGTGACATTTACAATGAACATCAAGATTTTCAATATTTGCAGTTATAGTGATTGTTATATAGATCAATGTCATGTTGATTTGTTTGAAAGGAGTAATACTTTTGCTTTCACCAAAAGAGCTATGATCCCAGATAACTTTATTAAATTTAGACTGTTACACGAAAACTTAATTTGTTCTTCTGGTTTTGTAACAATGAGGAGGTTTAACATAACAACACCTAGTTATTAAAGAAAACTAGTACCTTTAATCCATGATATACAAGTTCACCAAAGCACAAGGATTTCCTGGTACAATTTAACACAGAATGAAAAGGAACTTCTGAAAACTATATGCATCAGTAAGAATATTCGTATTACAAACCCAAATAAGGGGGGAGGCCTAGTGGTGATGAACTATACTGATTACATTGGTAAAATGATTACAACATACAGGAATGCTGACCATATGCCTTATGACATGCTTATGCAAGGACAGTTGGACAATTTAAGTTTTTGACTGTAAAAAAGCCTCTGATTCAACATATTTTTGTTTTCACCAAAATCCATAAAAATGTGGTGAATCCACTCCTGAGACCCAGTGCAGATGCAGGGGGTTCTACAACCGATTGCTAAGTACACGATTGAGAAATTAAAGAAAGTAAATGAGAAAGTCAGCTATTTACTCAAAGATTCATGGGATTTTTTGAGAGTCATTGTAAATGATTCATATAAAGAACAGTTGTGCTTCGTTACCATAGATGTTGAAGATTTATTGACATTTATTCACCATATTTTGAGGAGTATTTACATGAATATTTAACATCTAGTGCTATTACTACTACTGAAATCAATATCTTAATAGAGTTAATGGAAATCGTGTTGAAGAACTACATACATTCTGAAGAGGACTACTACCAAAAGAAGTTAGGAATTGCAATGGGGTAGCCTGTGTCCCCATATTTGCTATTACTGTGATGGCAGAGTAGGGCAGAAAATATGTCTAACTCCAAAATTTGTGAAACGCTGGAGCCTGTATACCAAGTTCCTGGATGTCATATATATTTTCTGGATTAATTATTTAAAAAAAAAAAAAAAATGGCGAATTTCTTTGTTATATTAGCACTACCACAGTATGTTTTCATTTTACTCATGAGATGTTTAATACAAACTTGTGTTACCCGGATGCGCAAAATAACTAAAGACCTGGGGAAAAAAAAGATTGTTTATAACATTTTTCAAAAATTTATTTACTCAAGTTCCCTCTTACACTATAGTAGTTGTCATCCCCAATTCCAGGAAAAAGCTCTACTTAAAGGACAGATGGTATGTCTTGCAAGGATGGCCTCAGGGGACAATTTGTTCTTTAAAGAGATTGAAATATTGAAAAGCATGTTAAAAAGGCAGTGCACCCTCATGAGATTCTGATTAATATTTAGAACAAAGTGGTTCATAAAAGGAAGGAAAGAATATCTATATATACCCTGTTGTTGGATAGGGACTGAGAATAACTTTTGTGAAAATGTTTCTAACAGTAAATCGGTAGGTAATGAGTGGTATGGCAAGGCAAGGAGCATGACTTATTCAGTGGACAGTTATTCTATTACGGAGCTTATTAGGAGACATTGGAACATTTTTAAGTTTAGTAACTTTAGCCTTGTAGTGCATGGAAAAACCCAGATTTGTGTTTAAAAAGGGAAGAGATTTTGAAGACCTAATAGATGAGTGGAAGATGAATTCAAGTGCCACAAGGGCAAGGCGAGGGACTCACAAATGTGGATGATGCAATCAGTGTCCCTCTATAAAAGAAGATTGCAAGATGGTCATTAATAGAAATGCTCCTTTTAATACAACTAATTGCGGTAACTGTCAAAATTAAAGGGGTAGAGTTTTATCTTGCTACATGCAAGTAATGGCTCACATTTTACACTGGTAAAACTGAAAGAACCTTTAAAGAAAAAATATATGAGCATACCTATGATGTTAAAAGGCAAAATTTAAATAATGTATTGTCTAAGCACATTTACAAATATTCTGATCACAGTCTTTTATTTCAGATATTAAAGAAAGTACGATTTAATTCTAGAGGGGGAACATGGAGTAATGACTAGAAACCAGAGAACTGTTCTGGCATTTAAAAACTAATGCCAAAACTCCCCAAGGGTTAAATGATGTGTCTTCTTTGACTTGTGTATTAAAAATTAAGTTAGTGGTGGTTAAAGATTAAAATAATCTTTAAAAATGTATATTGTCTGTTTTTATATTTTTAATTTTTTTATATGTTTACTGTCTTCAATATTTTATTTGCATGTCAAAGTAATTAAGTGCATGTTTTACTTAATGGTCACAATATACTTTGTGTTTCTTTTGTGTGTTATCCTTAAAGATGGTCATGGCATTTTAAATATTTTTAGTGTAGGTTTAAAATGATATAATACATCACGTTTAAACCAAGGTTTTAAAATGAGGACTTGGGGAAAATGTGCAACTGTGCTGAAGAAGTCCCGTTTCATATATGGGACTAAAGCACTTAACACTGAGTTTATTTTTATTTATTTTTTAAATAAAGTATGGCATGAAGCAGTTTTTTGCCCCAGTGTTTTTTTTTTTTTACTTGAAAATTTTGAGAGTGATGTGTTACAGTTCCATGGAGTGTTTTTATTTGGTTACCAGTGTTTGGAGGTGAAACACAACTCGTGTAGTTCCTGGAACAAAATTAATCTTGTTGCTAATGGCACTATGATAGGTGCAAACTATGAGAATAGGGAAGAGTCTAGAAAGGGATTTGTAAAGGCAGTGGAAGTGTTCAGAAAGATGGCAGAGGAGATTCAGTGCAAATAAATGCAAAGTACTGCACATGGGCCATAACAGCCCTAGTAAGAAGTACTGGTGGGGAGTGGAAATGATTTCAAAGTAGCAAGAAAAGGATCTGGGGTTACTAACTACACATGGACTAGACCATCAGGAAAGCATAGCTGTGTAAAATCTTACCATAACTATAGCTGTCCTTCTCTTTCATGTTGCAGTATTCTCACATGTGGAATCCTCCACCTCAGGTGTCCCGAACATACAGCTCATTTGCCAAAGCTTAAGGCTAGTTGCTGTCTGGTGCGTGGGATGTCACAAAATCGGCCATAAACTGCAGGCCATAAATGTGACGTCTGCATGCACAGACCTCAGAAATGACTGCCCAGTTGGACAATAGTCTAAAGAAAGGGAAAGGATGCCATCCAGACAATGAAAAGGTCCTCTGGAGGGGGGGGGAGGGAAGGAATAAATATTGCAACACAGAAGAGAAGGACATCTATGGTTATGATAAGATTTTACATAACTAATCAATGTCCTTCTATTCTCATGCTGCAGTATTTTCACATGTGGGAAAGGACCACAGGTCATGTAGAGGAATAGGTGAAGGAAGAGGTAGCAGTATCCAAGAATCCGTGGAGGATGGCTCTTGCAAATCCTTCCCTGGATCTAGAGATGTTATTCAATTTACAGTGCTTGGTGAAGGTGTGCACAGAGGACCACGTGGCTGCCTCTAGGATAGTGGCTGCATCCATGCTTTTGAGAAATGCCCCTGAAGAAGCCACTGCTCTAGTGAAACTGGCTTTCACTGTATGCGTTAGCTCTTTCTCATAGAAGGAGTAACAGAAGGATATAGTTTTGCAGATCAAAGAAGATCTAGTCTGTTTGGATAATGCTCTCCCCAAGGCCCTAGGGTGAAATGATACAAGGAGTTGTTTGCACTTTCTAATGTCCTTAGTCTTAACCAGGTAAAACCTCTGTTGCCTGTGAACATCCATAGAATGGAGCAATGTCTTTCTGTAGCGAAGGGAAGAAGGTGGGTAAATGGATGGCTTGGTTAAGGGACATTTCGTTGACCACTTTGGGAATGAAGGAGGGGTTAAGTATGAAGAGAAACCCATCCTTTGAAAAATAGTGTATTGTGGAGTAGACATGAGTGCTTGCAGCTCAGAGACTCTTTAGCTGAGGTAGGGGCTACGAGCAAGACAGTCTTCCAGGTGCACATCTTTAAGGTGGCCGAAGCTGCAGGCTCATAGGGGGCAGTGATAAGTTTTTCCAGCACAAAGTTCAGGCCCCAAGGAGAAGGGATACGTTTTCTTAGTGGTCTGATGTGGAGAACTCCTTTGAGAAAAAGTTTCACCTCCAATCTGGATAATAGGGGTGGATCCATAGGTAAAGCAGACTGAGATGGCTGATAAATGGACTGTCACTGAAGACTATCTGAAAGTTCTGATTTTAGTAGCTCACACAAATAGGCTAGAACTAGAGGTACATCTGCCTGGAATGGGTCTAGTTGCCTCTGAGAACACCATCTGGAGAACCTTGTCCGCTTTGATAAATAGGCTCTCCTGGTAGCAGGTTTCCTGGCCTCCTGCAGGACAGACAGCACGTCCTCTGAGTAAAGGTGTCTGAAAGGGATCAGAAGTTTATCACCCACATGTTAAGGCTGAGGGTTTGCAGATGAGGATGGATGAGAGATCCCCTTCAGTTGTGTGAGAAGGTTCACCTTGTGAGGCAACTTGCAGTGATTGCCCTTGGCAAGAGATAGAAGAAGGGGGTACTAATGCTGCCTTGGCCAATGGGGAGTCACCAGCAGGATTTTTGGTTTGTGACTGGGAGTAGGCCTTGTAAGAAGCCTGTTAGAGAGGTGAACTTGTCTTGTGGGCAGAAAGCCTTCATCAAGTCTGTCCTTATTCTGCAACCCAAGAAGATCTAGTCTTGGGATGGGGTGAGGGAGGACTTCATAATGTTCAGAGAAAACCCCACATCTCGAAAGAGACACACACTGAATTGTAGGTGTGCCTGAAGAGTGCTCGCCTCTTCTGCTTGGGTGAGTAGGTCATCTAGGTAAGGGTAGATCTGAATGTCCTTTATTCTGCAGAAGGCTACTGCTGGTGCTATGACCTTTTGTGGAAACTCTTGGTGCTGTAGAAAAGCCAAATGGCAAGGCAGTAAATTGATAGTGCAAGGATGGCACAGCAAAACGTAGAAATCTCCTGAAGTCTGGGTGAATGGGAATATGGAGAGAAGCCTCCTTTAGTTCCAAAGTGGCCATGAAGGTGCCGGGTGTCAAAAGTGGAAGAAGGGTTTGTAGGGATAACATGCGGAAGGAAGGTACATGCAGGAAAAGGTTCAACAGGGATAGGTCCAGTATAGGCCTCCATGGGCCCTCCTTTTTTGGGACCAGGAAAAGCCTGGAGTAAAACCCCTGACCCTCCTGTCCTGCTGGAACCCTCTCTATGGTGTCCCGTGATAATAACTCTTGGATGACCTCGGAGATCAGATGAAATAATTTTTTGGAGGTAGGGGGGATAACCTCTTGAAAAGGGCTTCTCCTGCCAGGTCATGAAGTACCCTTTTTTTTCCACTATCGATAAGACCAGCGGTCTGAAGTGATGTGTTGCCATAGAGGGAGACAGTAAGAGAGGCAAATGGACAGGGGGAGATGGTGGTGGGGGGGGGTTAGGCAAGTCATGCATTGTTTGGTCTGTATGAAAAGGGCTGCCTGGGGGTAGATTGGGAGAGAGTAGTCCTAGGGGATGAGGATTTTCCTAGCCCCTTTCCTAAGCTTTGAGGAAGATGTGGAAGGAGCAGGTGCCCTAACAAAACCTGGTTTGGCAGGGTAGTTCCTGTAGAATTTTGGAACTGGGGATACCACCAATAGATGTTTTCAGGTCCTGCAGTTCCTTGCTTTTTTCCTGCAAACTTTTAAATAGTTCAACAGACTGCTTGCCAGAGAGGAAGTTATTGTCCAGGAGAGCATCCAGGATCTTCTTCTTGAAGTCATAAGGGAGGGGTTGAAGTCTGAGCCAGGGGTACCAATGTAATACAGAAGCAAATGCAGCTGATCTGCATAATAGCTGCATTTTATGGAATGTCTGGCCACCCGTGCTGCTAAGGAAAGCTTAGAGGCCACATTAGGCTTTGTAGGGGAGTCAGGCATGGAAGAGGGCAAAGTAGATGCCTGGGAAACTACATCCAGACCATATTTTACTATGTGACTCTAGTAGTTAACAGTCTGGAGGAATTGTAGATATTTTTTTCCCAGTATGCCCATCACCTTACTGTCTTTATCTGATGGCAGCAGGGAAAAGGAAGGAATCTGCTTGGACTGCTTGTTTGGTGCCAGGTCTGACTTAGGTGGCTTGATGAGGGACTTGTAATCATTAAGGACTTTATAGAACCTATCTGGCCTTTTTGGGGCCAGAGTTTGGGATTCAGGGGTCTGGGAGGCAGAAACAAAAGCATCCAAGTAAGCTGGAATAGCAGAGTGTGAGGGTGACTCCATCTGTAGAAGCTCAACGTATCTTTTTTGTGCCTCAGTCATTTGAGAGGAGTCCCACTTGAAGTATTGTCTCATTTTGGAGATAGTCTCCCCAAATGTGATATCTTCTGGTGGAGGGTCTCCTTCCAAGGAGTCTTCATCTGGAGAACAATATTCTGAGGGGGGGGGGGAGTCTGAGGAAGGGGGATGGAACTGGCAGGGAGCAGGCCTAAGTCTAAGGGCAGGCACAGCGGGAGTTATGTGAGGCTGTGGGCATTAGGGCCATAGAGGCCTGAACCAGGGACTGGGAAAACGTTTGCCAGTCTGGCTGGTCTTCCACAGGAGCAGACAAATGCTTAGTTTTTTTTGTTTTTTCTTGACTGAAGGAGTCTTGGGAATAGTAAGAGAGGCCAAAGGCTTAACTTCAGGCATCAGACCTGGGGCCAAGGTGTCCTGTTCAGAAACTGAAGGCGGCCATCCAGGCAAGCCCGGTTCCCCCTCAATATCGGCAGAGGCCGATGTTGCAGAAATCCTCTGCGGACATGTCAACTGGAGATGCCAGGACGGTTCCAACATGGTACCTGCCAAAGTCGCCAGTTCTTCTGGACATTCCTCAGCCCCTAGATTAGTAGCTGGTAGGACGCCAGACTTCAGAAGCGCAGCAGTAGCCTTGGCCTTCTTTTTAGGTAGCTGCACATCGAAAGCTGGTTCAGGATTCATACCTAGGGCCAGGTGTTTTAGTCACTGATTCTCAATGAACAATTTAAGGGCTGCCAGACAGCTGTGCAAGGTCTTGGGGACAAACGAATGACAGACATTACTGGTCATATGGTCGGGGGACTGGCCTAAGCAAAATAAGCAAAGTTCATGCGTATCTTTGTATGGAATTTGCCGACCGTACTTACATTTTCCCTTCCCAGATGACATCGGCTAAAAAAGGACAAACAGCAACCTAATCTCTATCAAAAATAAAGATGATTCCCAAACGGAGTACTTATCAAACGCCTTCCATAATTCGGAGTAGAATGAGCAAGCTGATGTTCAACTGTGGCAGAGATGTTCTGAGGTCTGTGCGTGCAGGCGTCACATTTATGGCCCATGGTTTATGGCTCAGCATATGACATCCCATGCACCAGACAGCAACCAGCCTTAAGCTTTGGTAAATGAACCAGATGTTTGGGATGCCTGAGACAGAGGATCCCACATGTGAAAATACTGCAACATGAGAATAGAAGGACATCAGTATGAGAAGGCAGAAGCAGCAGCAGCAAAAGGAATACTGGGATGAATCTCTGGATTTACACATTCCAGAAACAAAGAGATTAATGCTTCTGCTCTGCAGGGTCTTGGTCAGCCCACACCTTGAGAATTGCATGGAAGAGACTGATAACCATATAAGAAAAAGAGCATCAGACTGCTGGAAGAAATCCAAAGGAAAGCTATAGAACGATTTGCAGGAAGGAGGAAAAAAGGATATGACCAAAGGTTAGAGGAGCTAGGGGTCTTTTCATTTGAGGACTGAAAAGATGTGGGGGGTATTAGTGATGTACATGATCATGTCAGAGTTGTGAAAAGGTCATTCTGAACAAGATGCATAGGCAGGGGCAGAGGGAACACAGGCAGCAGATTGTAAAGTAACTGCTATCTGGATATCCAAGAACTTTTTTACAGAGAAGGGTGTAGCCTATGGAATGGGTGGTGAAGAGGATATTTACAGAGGCACTCAAGAGCACAAAGAGCAGGTAGGCACAGGCAGTAACTGGTGTTATGGGAGCAAACAGGGCAACCATCCCAGGGTACCAACCCGCTTGAGATTTCAATAAGCAGAAAAATGATTTAACTGCCATGTATGGTCAGTGATGCATCAAAAACTGAGGTGCAGTACAGACAACTACATGCACATACAGAGAATGTGCTACAGTTCAGACTTTGTTGGCTTTACATGGATGGTAGTGAACTTCCACTGCAAAAGATACCTCTTTTGTTTAAAAAATAAAGACAGACATAGAAATAAAAAGCATGTCATTTTAAAAACATTCATTCTTTCATTCATAAAATACTGACTGAAAAAATAGATGAATGCACTATTTAACAGCTTTTCATCATTTGCTAACTTATTCTGATTGTTCTTCTAACAGCTGCAAAATAAAATTATGTAGGCACTATAAGCACATGCCAGACTACAAAAGTAAATAATTTAGACAGACATTTACTCATTCATTCATAAAGACATGATGAATAAATGATCTGCAGTATTTCTCTTTTTTTTTTTTTGGTTTCCTACACTATTATTATATCGGGTTGTTTCCTAATGAAAGATCAAAGCATACTCCTTCGAACCACAACTCGGTGAACACAAGTTCTTGACAAATGCTGTCAATACCCCTGCAAATCAGCTGCAACCTGGAACATCAAGAAGGAAGCACATTTACACTGCCTGAAAGCTTGTGGCTAATGTTATATATCAGTAATACTAAGTGTAAATGAGCTACATCAGTTATAAATAAATAAATAAGGTAACGAATGAATAAATATATAACATGACTAACAAGAAAAAAGTAACAAGTCCAAATGTTGCAGACTGAAACATACTATATAAACATAAACAGCTACTTAACAAAAACAGTTGTAAATAAAAAGTCTAACAGTCATGTTCATGTTATCAAAGAGGACTGCACATTCTATACAAATAAAAACAAGTCTACAGAGTACAGCTATGTGCATACCCAAGTCACCGATCCTTTGCCAAGCAGATTGCAGCTTTAACTAATATGCTAATGAATTACTTGCAGGCAAGATACTGCAACTATTTAGTTATACCTCATGCCACAATGGCTCTATGGCACAGTCAAGATTACAGTGCCTGCACTATGTTTTGATGTTGTTGCCAACATGCATGGTTACTAATAATACTGGTCAATGTCTACTGTTAACTGAAGTCTGGGTTGTAGAAGTGCACTTTGACCTTTCATTAGGAAGTTGGCATATTAACTTGACTATTTTTTTGAATGAATCAGTGCCACTATTGCAGACTGCAGTTACAATATACTGCATGCAGTAATCAATTTGATATTTTTGCAGTTGTGAGGACAGTGAGGTGAAACGGTATACAATGTCACTTACTCAGTCATTCACTCATAAGAAGTTATGTCTTACCATAATGTTTCATCTGTGTTGTCGATCTTCACTTATCACTGACTGTGGATTCGGTTCTGAATCTCGAAAATGACTCAACCATTACTCCGGCTCACTCCTTCCAAAAACTCTCGATCTCAGCTCTAACCAGAATGCTCTTCTCCAGATTACCTCAGATCGAGTTTGCATACAATAGTGACAGACAGGAAACAGCAGATCACAGACCATATCTGTATTCATAAAGGAATAATCTAATCTGTTGGGATAGATCCGTTCCACCAAGTAGCCCAAAAAGCAGGGGGGAGGGAGGAGGGGGGATGTCAAGGATAAGTGAAGATCAACAACACAGATAGAACGTTATGGGAAAACATAACTTCTTTATTTGTTGTTGTCAATCTTCACTTAATCCATGACTGTGGGACAGAGTCACCAGCTGCCAAAATCTTGGGAGGTGTCATGGAAGAATATTCCTGAACACCATCGAACCAAAGGATGCCTATGCCCTAGAGACCAGATCCAACTTGTAATGAGTAAAAAGGTATGTGGAGATGCTCAGGAACCGCTGCACATATATCATCTATAGAAGCGCTGGCATGGAAAACTGTGGAAGCGGCTAATGCTCTTGTGGAATGTGCTTTTACAGGTTCTGGTAACTGTACATTTCTTTTTTTATAAATGAAAGTTATACCTTGAGCCATCTAGTTGAAGTAGTCTTAGAAACTGGTTTGCCCAGATTACAGAAAAGAATGACACAAACAGCTGATCAAATTTTCTGAATTCCTTTGCTCTGTGCAGGTAAAAACAATTGTCTGTGGACATCTAACAAATGCAAACAATAAAACAATATTCGCCTTTGTTTGAAAATTTGGGAAAAAATACGGGAAGGTGTATAGTCTGATCGATATTATAGTCAGATACTACTTTTGGTAAAAAGGATAGATTTATTCGCAAAGATACCCTATCTTTAGGAAAGGTCAGGTAAGAAGGCTTACAAGATAGGGCCTGTAATTCCGATATTCCCCTAGCAGAAGTAATAGCAACCAAAAAGGCAGTTTCCCAGGACAAATAGTTCAAATTTCAATTTGCAGATGGTTCAAAGACTGCAGCACCACATTCAAGTCCCAATGTGCAGACAGATCCTTATATGGAGGTCTCAGTAATGTTCAGAAAAGCTTTACATAGTCTGTGCAACATTAGAGCTGTGTTGTTTAGACCATTATGGAAATTAGATGGACCCATATAGTTGAGGAGGACTCCCTTGCATCAAAACGCAATGCTAAAAATTCCAAAACCTTATGAACTGGTGCAAAATATGGGTTCAGGTCACTGTCTGAAGCCCATTTTGAACATTTTTTCCACTTGCTGCTGCATAAACTTCCAGTCGAAGGTTTGTGGGAGGCATGCCTCTCAACCTTGAAACATCAAAAATCTGGAAAAGGCCCATGAAAAATAAGTACAAATCTGTACAGTGATTAACATAAAATTTGCATACATAATTATGTAACCCCACCCAGTCCAATGGAATTGTGGGATACCAACTTTCAAACGCAAACTGAAGAACAGACAAACAAAACATGGCACCAGGGTCCCCCTGCAGCCATTCCAATGTCCCATTACCTGGCTATTTTGCCCCATTTACCATAAACACTAATGCATACATACTGCTTTACTTCTACAATGATTATTTGGATTTTATTTTTGCATTTTACAGCACAATACAAAAACACTAATAGACATCTGCTAAACAAAGCAAGCAATAGTGTCTCGCAATAAAAACAGACTTCGCATTAAAACTTCTCTGCCCCTGAAACTCACAGTCATTGAAACAGCATTGAAACCCACACCACATCCAGAGAAAATGCATCTGGCCAGTGCTGGATAAAGATTACCTTTGGGCTATTTTCAAATCATAGGCCCTTTGCACATAAAACAAGAAATATACATGTGTTCTTTGATACAACTTCCTGACCTTATTAAATTATATTCCTTGTAGAATACAGCACACCTGTTAGACTTCGAGCACATTTTAAATTTATTGCTTGAACATTCTTACAGTAGGCAATGAAACAAAATGCATGCGTGAACCAATAATGATAAAACTGCCCAATTCAGAACATTTCCATCATAAAAGTCTACTCTCACACACACACACAAACTATATATATATATATATATATATATATATATATATATATATATATATATATAAAATCACAGTAGTGTAAGCCATAGGCATCTTGCACAGCTTCTTCTACTTATTTTCAATTTCAGTTTTTTATTTTGGGGGGGGGGGGGAGACAAAAGGCTAAAAACCAGTGACACATTTTAAACATTGCTTGTATAATTTTGGAAAGTTGCTAGAATAAAATGTTATGTTACCACCAGGGCTTTTCAATGCCAAGTCTTGAACCCGGGACTTTGTGCACTACAATAAGAGTAGCATACTACTATGCCAAATCAGCAGTTTCCTGAAAGACAGGAAGAATTAAATTTAAATGGCTATCATTTAGTGAATTCAGTTCTCACTTCTCACCCTCTTAGCACAAAAAACCTGGACAAAGCCAATAATGGGGGGGAATACAGAATTCAGTTCTCACTTTCTACCATAGCTCTCAACGTCTTAGCACAAAAAACCTGGACAAAGCCAAAAAATAGGAACAAATCTTAAATACTGATCTTATAAACTTAGAAAATTGGTAGAATAAAAGGTTTTGTGTTACCATTTATTTTTTGAAAAACATGAAGTCTGAAATTCAAATGCCTGTCATTGGTGAATTCAATCCTTCACTGATTTGCGAAAAAAAGTCCTAAAAAACACAGATTTTATGAGGAACAGAACAAAATATGAAGCATAAATTCACAAGTGGTGGTGGCTAGGGACTTTAAGCTCTTTTTACCTGTACTCAAGGTACAGGGTTTGAGCCTGAGTACCTCTAGCCACCAGGTGTATTCACCAGAGGCATTCTCACACACACACACACACACACACACACACACACACACACACACACACACACACACACACACAACCTTCAAAACAGCACACTCGCTCAAGTAGCATTGCAGTATTTCCAGCCAGCTTTCAATTCCCGCTCGCAAGTCCTTCCTAGGCAATTCAGTTCCTCTGCACTCACAGAAGTAAACATTCCTTCAATTCCTGCTTGCACTTGCAGAAAAAGTCCTTCCTGGGCAGTAAGTTAACAGTCCATTCCCGCTTGCACTCGCAGAAAATTCAAAGTCCTCCCTGAGCAGAAACAGGAAAAGTGAGCCTTCAGCAAAATTCTGATAGGCTAACGGAGCTGATGTCATTGTGTACGTGATGAAGTCAGCTCAAAAAAGAGAAATTTTTTTTTTTTTAAAAATCTGGGAAATTCGGAAATGAAGGGGTGCCACTAGGGAATCTTGACACCCCATTATTTGGACTCCAAAACTCAGTAAAAACCGAGTAATTTGGTACAATTGGGAGGTATGGTGGGAGGCTAAAACAATTTGCTGAACTGAGGCAGTAAGGCTATTATGCCTGGCAATCATTGGAATAGCAGAAGCCACGCAGTGAGTTTGAGATTCTGAAGATTCAGGTGAAGGAGTCCCTCTGGATGGGATAATAGGTCTGGAGCTAGGTCCAGAGCCCACGGTTGCTGAATTTGGTGAGGCCACAGAATAAGACACCATATCTGTCTAGGCCAGAAGGAAGCAATGAGGACTACCTTGTTCTTTGACCTGTCAGCTTTCTTTAGAAACTGGGATATGAGTGGAATTGGCAGAAAGGCATACAGCAGACTAGGGGCCCAATCGTGCAGAAGAGCGCCTCTCGGTGACTCCCCTGGAGGGGGTGAATCAGGGTAAAGTAGCTGCTCCATTTTCTGTTCAAACGAGATGCAAAGAGATCACAGAAAGGCTGACCCCATTGAAGGAATATCCACTCCGCTACCAAAGGATTGAGAAACCACTTGTGAGGGATTAGAATACTCTTGATGAATTCATCCACAATCACACTGGAGCTCCCCAGAATGTGTGCTGCAACCAGAAAGCAGTAGATTGAGATTTCCCTTGCCATACCTTGAGAGCTTCTCGACAAAGAGGGTAAGATCTGCTTCTCCCTTGTTTGTTTGTGTACCAAACCACTGACATGTTGGCTCTTTTGGATCACAATTGTTCCTGAACGGAGGGTTTCTTAGAATGCTTGCAACGCTAGGAGCATTGCCCCCCATCTCTAGAACACTGATATGCAAATTGGTCTCCAACTGGGACCAAGTGCCTTGGACTGTCTTTCCCAGATTATGCCTCCCCCAACCTATCCGGGATACATTAATGGTCACTATGGCTTGGGGTTGGGGGGGGGGGGACAAAGGGATGGCCCAGTAGAATATTGTTGGAATGAAGCCACCAATTATTCAGGTCCTTTTTGCATAAATTGGTGATCCGGATTTGATGTGACATTGGTTGCGTCATTAATGACCACTGAGAGGCCAGGAGCCTTTGAAGGATCCACATGTGAAACCTGGCAAGGGGAATTAAGGTAATGGAGGCCACCATATATCTCAAAACCTGAAGTACCGACCTTACAGTCACTGTTTTGCTGTGAATCATCTGGTTGACTTGAGATTTTTTTTTAATCCCTTGCCTGAAGCAGTAGATGCCTGGAGGCTGTGGTAATGAGCCAGTCATCTAAATATGGAAACACCCAAAACCCTTGCAGTCTGAAGTGAGCTGTGACCACTGCCATGCACTTGGTGAACACCCTGGGGGCTGTGGTCAGGCCAAAGGGCATGGCACTGAACTGGTAATGACCCAGCCAGAAGTGCAGGAATCTTCTGGAGCATTTGTCTATTTTTATGTGATAATACGCATCCTGAAGATCTACAGAGCACATCCAATCATCTTTTCCTAAGAACGGGAGAATAGACTGAACCGTGACCATCTGAAACTTGGTATTTTTAATTGACTTGTTCAAAGTACTGAGATTCAAAATTGGTCCCCAGTCCCCTATCTTCTTTGGCACTAAAGAATCTTGAGTAAACTCTGGATCCTATCTGGTCTCGTGGGACTGTTTGGATGGCTCTCTTGTCAAGCAGTTTTTGAATTTCTATTACTGCCGCATCTTTGTGACTGGGTGAAACGTCAGGGATTTTCTTGGGTGGTTTGGGTTGGTTGGAGAAAGGAATATGGTAACTTCTGGTTATGATCCTTTGCACCCAATTCTCTGTTGATGTGGTTAGCCAGGCAGGTAGGTGCAGGGACAGTCATACCCTGGCTGCCTCCAAAGGAAGGCAATTGGGCCTCTGTTCAGGAGTGCAGATAGGAATTTCCAGGAAAGGAATCCCAATTTTGTGGGCCATCTCTACCTCTGGTATGGCGTCTTCCATTATAACTCCCCCCTATGCCCCAGGAGGAGTCAATGCCAAGTGACTCTTGGAAAGGCCCTTGAGATTTTTTAAACCATAGCCCTCTGCTCCTCTGGTTCCTTGAGTAGGGCCATTGAGGAGTGGAAAAGCATACACCCATGGCAGAAAGCATCTTTCCATCTTTCTTACATCTGGCAAGGGTGTCTAACTTTGGGTCCAAAAAGGGATGTTCCGTCAAAAGCAACATTGATGAAAGACTTAAATGGCTCCACAAAGTCACAGAAGCACATCCAGGCATGTTGTCTCATAGCTATACCGGAATCCGCTGCTCCCTTCAGCTGCGTGTGCAATGAGCCACAAGGACGAATTACAAATTGAATCGAGGGTCACCAGCTGGGAAGGTACTTTTGCTTGAACCCCCTCAGCCACGATTATTGTCAAGGAATCTGATAGCTCCTTTATCAGATCCCTTTGAAGCCTGGTGAAAAGTGCCATGAAATTCAAGGACCTAAGGGTGAAGGTCGATAAAGTATATACATGCTTAGAAAATCTATCCATCGCCCAAAACTCCTTGTTAGGAGGATGCATAGTAGGACTTTTGTCTGCAAGTTCCTTTTTGGTGGCTACCACAACCACCATGGCATCCACTGACGCCTTTTTTGCCCAATACTGGTGATCCACTGGAGCTGATAACATACAGTCTGGTCTCTTAAGAATTGGCTCGATGGAGTCTGGAATCCTCCAAGCCCGCTGAGCAATCAGTTTAGACAGATCAGCAGGTGGAGAAATCCAAGCAGTAGATGGTCGGGCACAGAAAGCCTCTAGGTATACTGACTCCTCTGAGGAAGGCTGTTGGGAAGTCCAGCCACCCCTCTGTTTAAGGATCTCTAACATATCACCAAAGGAGATGTTTTCTGGGGGTGATCTTGGGGAACCTTTCCCTTCATCAATGTCAGTATTTTCTGTGGGAGACTCTTCAGGGGAGTCCAAGTGCTTCCTCTTGCACTTTCTCTTCCTGGGTACCTCCTTGGTGGGATTAGCCAGGGAGGTGTCTGAAGAGGACATAACCAGCACAGTTGGATTCTGAGGTTCCTGTGCTCTCCGTCCCAAGTCAGAGGCTGGAGGCAGCACTGGGTGAAGGGAAGGACCAGGGGGTTGTTCCGACGAAAGAGGAGTCAAATGTGAGTCCACAGTGGACAAGGAGCTCTCCATGGCCTAGAAAGTAGCCCCCCCCCATAGAGGAATGGGAGCCTGGAATTGAAATAGACTCCTTCAAAACCATGGTCCCATCCCGCATCGGGGGAACTGCCCTAGAACCTGAAGCCAGGGCGGAACTTGTGTGCAGAAGCCTTGAGAAGCATGGACAGCTCTGACAAAATCAGCATCAAGCCAAACTCCCCGGAGCTGACAATGAAGTCTCGGCCCCAAAAGGTCACAGGTTCCCACAAAACCAGAGAGTTCAGGGTAGCTATCGGCATCGGAGACAAAGCTCTTGTCGGTGCCAAAGCAGTTGACACCGGGACTGTCCGAACTGGGAACTCCGAAGGCTCAGACGGAGTCAAAGACGGAATAGCAGTTGGGTGAAAAATATGTAAGGCTCCAGAAGAAGTATTAGAAACCAAAGAATCAGCTAGCTGCCTTGCCCCCTGGATCTGGTCCACCAGTCTTCAAGGAATCGGATTCTGTAGACCATGTAGACCGATAGGGACTGAGGTCATTGCAAAAAGGGGCTTGGTAGTTGGTCCACAAAGGGCTCAGTTTTTGAGGAGTATCTAGTTCGAAGTCAGTCAGTAAAGGAAAACTCCTTCTGTTCCAAGACTGGAAGAATGGAGGGTGAATGGAGGGTGAAGTGGTCGGAGCCAATGAAGAAATGGGCGCCATAGTAATTGAAATCGGCACAGATGGCACTAGTGAGGACAGTTGTCTCCCAATGGTTCCACGGAAGCTTTGGGAACTGTAGAGGACTTCACCTTTTTAACTGGCAGTTCTGAGAAAACTGAAAGAACCGAGTGGCTTCTCTTTTTTTGACCTCTCATGCCTAGAGGAAGAGGAGGAGGAAGTGGAACTTATATCTCTTTTAGAAGCCATAGATATAGCCTCATCAAAGCAAGATTTTATTAAGCCGTTAAAAATGAAACTTGTTTTTCCTCTCTACAAGGGCCCAGTGGCTAAATCCATGACAGATGGAACAGTCCTCCTGAAGATGCACCTGCCCAAGCAGTACACCCAAAATGCTAAATAAGACTCACAAATTGAAGAAATCACTAACTCAAGAGCTGACAGGAGAGGAATGCATCTGGCACTTGAAGTGGCAAATGAGATCTGAAGTAATCTGCAGAGGAGCATTCTGGGTAGATCTAAGCTCAAGAATTTTTGGAAGATGCTAGCTGGAATAACAGCAGAGTCAGTTCCAAGATTCGGAACCAAACCCACAGTCAAGGATTAAATGAAGATTGACAACATCAGATAAAATATCAAAGAATGAATAACTAACTTCACTGTCTTGTGTTTATCATGAATGGCACAGTTCAACTGCTTTACATAATGATCAAGTGCTCATTTTGGTGTGTGTGAATAAAGTAAATATTCATGTTATGTATCTTTGTAGCTAATATTGTATACCACTATGCATTTTAAAAAATATATATATTTTTCTTTTACTGTGTGTGTGTTGGGGGAAGGCTGTAAATCTCTGTGAAAAAATCATCATAGACTTTACTTGTAGACATGCACATACACTAGGGGGGTACACAAAAAATCTTTTGGCATGCTGTACAAAAAAAATAATTGACAAGTAATTGTCTTTCAAAATAAGTCTAAATGTCTGAGAATATCTACATCCACAGAGTTTCTGGGGTCCACTAGGTCCCCAGACTACAGTTGTACAGCAGGACTTTGGTAGAAGAGGACTTCGGCCTATGTTTTAGACAGGTGGCCACATCTATAACACCTGTCACATATCCGTCTCAGTCTTGAAAAGGGCAACAAGAAAGACTGACAGAAAGCAGGTAGAACATTAAATGCAATTAAAAGTGTAGAATAGACTGGCTTATTTTCTCTTTCTGCTATTAAACAAATGTAATGTACTGCACATACTTAAGAAATGCATATCAGCTATTCAGGAAAAAATCTGGGCCTGACAACTTATAAATTTTAATGGGAATCTATGCCACTGATATTAAATTCATAGATATCTTACCTTTTGAAATGATGACTGGAAGGAAAAAGTAAACTAGCTTTACATCTCCTGTGTCCCACTAAAGACACAAAATTAGTGGGCATAAACATCGCTCAGGACATACTTGACCTATAATGCTTCAAAAAATTGCATTTGTTAAAATAAGGTAGAAAACAGTGGAACATGCTTACATATCATATTACAATATAAAGGCAAGCCCCAAAGAATATGACTAAGTAACCTGTTTTAATTATAGTCAAGGCAAAGCAAAGAAACAACATTCATACTGGGAATGACCTCTCTAGATAAAATCAAGTTTCTTCAAGAGCATACAAAATGAAAATAATAAAAAAGCCACCAGCAAACCTTTTCATCACTTGCTCTATATTATTCGACTGCAAACGCTTCAACAATGGAAGACAAAAAAAACTCCATAAAAATCAATAAATAAACAAGCAAAGAAATTGCAACAAAAGATTCTAACAAACTGTCTGATGATACAATAAGATGACACATGTTCAAAGAGATGTCCAGCAGTAATGGTATGGTTTTATTTCATTTATTTATTTAGCATTTGGTAACAAGGTAAGGGATTGCTCCACATAACTTTTTCATCCATGACATAGACCACAAAGGCAAGGTAAAGTACAATATTTATGGACAATTAAATCATGGTTTTGGAAAATATGCAATATCTCACAATACTGAATTAAGCGTGCAAAGTTTTTGTTGAAGTACATCCAAATTCAAACAAGATATCAAAGAAAAACTTTAAGCTAATATAAATTAATATTACCAGTCACTAAATTATCACATAGTCGTTGGCCACTGTCTTTGCAATATATAAATAATTAACTGTCAAATGTACTATTGTATATTGCAGTAACTGTTACCAAGTGGATAAAATTCATCAGTGCATGCATTCCATTCCAAATATATCAACCTATTTTCTCTAAAATCAAGGAGAAAGCCAAACATACTCGTGAGCAAAAGCATCAGATCATGGACACTTAAAATAGTGGTATTACTCACTTAGCAGACAAAACAAAGTATTTTACTAATATTCACTTTTGAAAAAAGTTTCAGTTGTAGTATCAGGAATTATTTAATGACTTCAACTATCACTTTTCTCACAAAATTACAAAAATTATGCTGGACATGGCAAAATCCTGCAGCAAAAATCAGGGAAACAGAATCCTGAAGCAAAATCTTAAAGAACATCTTAATACTCGCTGGCTTTGTCTATGTGCAAACCCAGACTGATATCTCTTTCCCCTTCCTGCACTCACCTCTTTCTCTACTCCACTAACCTAGACCTCTAATTCTATTCTCTACACATTCCTTCTTAGCATGAGGATAATATAAAAGGCTCTTCTCTCCTTTGCATCTTTCTCAATATTATTATTGTGTTTAGTATAATTTTTCTTTTGACCAATGTTCCCTCTGTACTGTGATTTTAAGTGTCTTTTTCTTTAGACCAATGTTGCCTCTGTACTGTGATTTTAAGTGTTTTTTTGATATATTGTAAACTTGTCACTGTTAATGCTTGGAGCTTTTCTCCCCGGGCCTCTACTGAAAATGGACATATATCCAGTTAGACTAGCCCGGTCAATAAATGCAAAAATAAAAATAAAAAATAAAATCTCACAAATCCCTCAAAATCAGAAGGGACTCGAGAGATGTTCATTTCAGACAGACATTTTATTTGGGTCTGTCTATCACAAGGTTTGCTTGAACTTAAAAACTCTCTTCACACTATTCAACAGGATCTGAAGGAGGAAAGCTGGAACACGTCAAAACTTCCATTGTTCTGTGCAGTGAAGAAAATATTTCTGCTCAATGAAAGGAAAACAAATACTTTCACTACGCTTCTGCAAAGATGTCTCACAGGTAATTATGTTGCATGAAATGTCGAACTGCAAATAATAATGTTTATCAAAGCCAGGAGGGTGAATGTGCTGTGACCAGACATTTTTCAAGTACCACTGGAACTTCCTCATGTGCAGCCTGGCAAGGGATAGCATTGGAATAGTGGCTGCCTGGCAAGGGATAGCATTGGAATAGTGGCTGCCATTAGGCCTAGAAGGCATAGAAATTCCCTGGCTGAGATGTGGGTGACTGGGAGTAGGCCTTGTAAGAAGCCTGTTACAGAGGTGACCTTGTCTTGTGGGAGGAAGGCCTTCATCAAGTCTGTCCTTATTCTGCAACCCAAGAAGATCTAGTCTTGGGATGGGGGTGAGGGAAGACTTCATAATGTTCAGAGAAAACCCCAGACCTCGAAGGAGAGACATATTGAATTGTAGGTGTGCCTGAAGAGTGCTCGCCTCTTCTGCTTGAATGAGTAGGTCATCTAGGTGAGGGTAGATCTGAATGTCCTTTGTTCTACAGAAGGCTACTGCTGGTGCTAGGCACTTTTGTGAAAACTCTTGGTGCTGTAGACAAGCCAAATGGTAAGGCAGTAAATTGATAGTGCGAGGATGGCACAGCAAAATGTAGAAATCTCCTGAAGTCTGGGTGAATGGGAATATGGAGAGAAGCCTCCTTTGGTTCCAAAGTGACCATGAAGGTGCCCGGTGTCAAAATTGGAAAAAGGGTTTGGAGGAATAACATGCAAAAGGAAGGTACATGCCTGGAAAAGGTTCAACACGGATAGGTCCAGTATAGGCCTCCATGGGTCCTCTTTTGGGACCAGGAAGAGCCTGGAGTAAAACCTCTGACCCTCCTGTCCTGCTGGAACCCTCTCTATGGTGTCCCATGATAATAATTCTTGGAAGACCTGGGGGATCAGAAGAATTTGTTTTTTTGGAGGCAGGGGGGATACCTCTTGAAAATGGCTTCTCCTGCCAGGTCATGAAGTACCCTTTTTTCACTATTGATAAGACCAGCGGTCTGAAGTGATGTGTAGCCATAGTGGGAGACAGTGAGAGAGTGAGTGGACAGGGGGAGATGGTGGGGGGGGGGTTTAGACAGTGATGCATTGTTTGATCTGTCTGAAAAGGGCTGCCTGGGGGTAGATTGGGAAGTAGTCCTAGGGGATGAGGATTTCCTAGCCCCTTTCCTAAGCTTTGAGGAAGACGTGGAAGGAGCAGGTGCCCTAACAAAACTTGGTTTGGCAGGGTAGTTCCTGTAGAATTTTGGAACTGGAGATACCAATAGATGTTTTCAGGTCCTGCAGTTCCTTGCTTTTTTCCTGCAAACTTTTAAATAGTTCAGCAGACTGCTTGCCAGTGAGGAAGTTATTGTCCAGGAGAGCATCCAGGATCTTCTTCTTGAAGTCATCAGGGAGGGGTTAAAGTCTGAGCCAGGGGTACCACTGTAATACAGAAGCAAATGCAGCTGATCTGTCCGAGGCTTCAGCAGCATAGCAGCTGAATTTTATGGAATGCCTGGCTACCTGTGCTGCTAAGGAAAGATTAGAGGCCACTTGGGGCTTTGTAGGGGAGTCAGGCATGGAAGACAGCAATGTAGATGCGAGGGAAACTAGATCTAGAGCATACTTTACCATGTAACTCTAGTAATTAATGGCCCTAAAGGCCAGGCTGGAGGAATTGTAGATATTTTTTTCCCAGTCTGTCCATCACCTTACTGTCTTTATCTGATGGCAGCAGGGAAGAGGAAGGAATCTGCTTGGACTGCTTGTTTGGTGCCATTGCCATGACAGCTAGGTCTGCAATGGGTGGCTTGATGAGGGACTTGTAATAATCAGGGACTTTATAGAACCTATCTGGCCTTTTTGGGGCCAGAGTTTGGGATTCAGGGGACTTGGAGGCAGAAACAAAAGCACCCAAGTAAGCTGGAATCACAGCTGGAATAGCAGAGTGTGATGGTGACTCCATCTGTAAAAGCTCAACGTACCTTTTTTGTACCTCAGTCATTTGGGTGGAGTCCCACTTGAAGTATTCTCTCACTTTGGAGATGGTCTCCCCAAATGTAATATCTTCTGGTGGGGAGTCTCCTTGCAAGGAGTCTTCATCTGAAAAACAGTATTCAGGGGGTGGGGGTGGGGAGCCTGAGGAAGGGGGATGGAACTGGCAGGGGCAGGCCTAGGACTAAGGGTAGGCACAGCAGGAGTTACGTGAGGCTGCGAACCTCAAGGCCATAGAGGCCTGAACCTGAGACTGGGAAAACCTTTGCCAGTCTGGCTGGTCTTCCACAGGGGCAGACCAATGCTTAGTTTTTTTGTATTTTCTTGACTGCAGGAGTCTTGGGAATAGTAAGAGGGGCCAAAGGCTTAACGTCAGGTGTCAGACCTTCCTGTTCACAAACTGAAGGCGGCCATTCAGGCAAGCCCGGTTCCCCCTCAATATCGGCGGAGGCCGACGTCGCAGAAACCTCTGCGGATGTGCCAACTGGAGATGCAAGGACAGCTTCCAACATGGTACCCGCCAAATTCGCCAGTTCTGGACATCCCTCAGCCCCTAGATCAGTAGCTGGTAGGACGTCCGACTTCGGAAGTGCAGCAGTAGCAGGCCTTGAAACCTTGGCCTTCTTTTTAGGCAGCTCCACATCGACAGCCTTTCAGGATTCATGCCTAGAGCCAGGCGTTTTAGTCACTGACTTTCAATGTACAATTTAAGGGCTGCCAGATGGCTGCGAAAGGTCTCACGGACAAACAAATGACAGATATTACAGGTTGTATGTTCAGGGGACTGGCCTAAGCAAAATAAGCAAAGTTCACGCATACCTTTGTATGGAATTTGCCGACCGCACTTACATTTTCTCTTCCTAGATGACATTGGCTAAAAAAGGACAAATAGCAACCTAAGCTCTATCAAAAATAAAGATGATTCCCCAACAGGATACTTATCTTAAACACCTGCCATAATTCGGAGCAGAATGAGCAAGCAGATGTTCAACTGCGGCAGAGAAATTCTGTGGTCTGTGCGTGCGGATGTCACATTTATGGCCTATGGTTTATGGCTCAGCATGTGACATCCCACGCACAAGACAGAAACCAGCCTTATGCTTTGGTAAATTAACCAGACGTTTGGGATCTCTTTGGCAGAGGATCCCACATGTGAGAATACTGCAACATGAGAATAGGACGACATCAGTATGAGAGGGCAGAGGCTGCAGCAGCAAATGGAAAACTGGGATGTATCTCTGGATTGACACATTCCAGAAACAGAGAGAGTAATGCTTCTGCTCTGCAGGGTCTTGGTCAGCCTGCACCTTGAGAACTGCATGGAAGAGACTGATAGCCATATAAGAAAAAGAGCATCAGACTGCTGGAAGAAATCCAAAGGAAAGCTATAGAACGATTTGCAGGAAGGAGGAAAAAAGGATATGACCAAAGGTTAGAAGAGCTAGGGGTCTTTTCATTTGCGACCTGAAAAGATGTGGGAGATATTAGTGACATACATGATCATGTCAGAGTTGTGAAAAGGTCGTTCTGAATAAGATGCATAGGCAGGGGCAGAGGGAACACAGGCAGCAGATTGTAGAGTAACTGCTATCTGGATATCAAAGTACTTTTTCACAGAGAAGGGTGTAACCTATGGAATGGGCATTGAAGAGAATATTTACAGAGGCATTCAACAGCATAAAGAGCAGGTAGGCACAGGCAGTACTTAGCATAACATTCCATGTTTGTAGTCCTTCTCGCCTACATTCTTGCTGTATGGGTTCGGATCCGATATTCGGCTCCGGCTTGGCAGATACTACAGCTTGAGAGCTTTTACTGGCTCGAGGCTAACCCCTATCCCATGGTGCCTCACGGCAATTCCCCAGATCTTGTTTGCAAGAAAGTAATAGGTACCTAATAGTTAGGAAACTATCAATAACTGTGTACATACAGACAGAACACTGTGTAATACTATCCATACCAGATGGACAGACAACTACAACCAGGTCAGACTATAGTCCACCAGTTCCTCCAGGAAATAGGAAGGGGGCAGGAGGGTGTGGTGCAAGAATGTAGGTGAGATGAACTACAAACATGGAACGTTATGGTAAGTACATAACTTCTTTATGTTATGTAGTTCTATCTCAACGTAATTCTTGCTGGATGGGACAGCGTCCCTAGCACCTTTATCCCAGGTGGCTTAAGCAAAGAGACTCTTCAGCACAGTGGACCCAAAGGTTGACCTGTCCCGGGAGGCCAAATCCAATTTGTAATGAGTGACAAAGGTCTGAGGTCTTGCCCAAGTAGCTGGTGCACAAATAGTGTCAATTGGGAGCCTAGATCTAAAGGCAAATGAAGCTGATACTGTCCTTGTTGAATGGCCTTTTACTTTGTTAGGTAACTGTTTGCCAGCAGTCTTATAAGCAAAAGAAATGCAATCTGAAAGCCATTTTGAGAGGGTAACCTTAGAAACAGACAAACCTTTATTTTTGTCTGAAAAGGAAACAAATAATTGGTCTGATTTTCTAAATTCTTTAGTCCTGTGTAGGTAAAACCTGAGAATTCTGTAGACATCCAATTGGTGCAGTTAGTAATCTGATTTATTAGAATGATTTGGAAAGAACACTGGCAAGCTCAATAGTGGTGTTAAGATTATGCTCTGAACATACCTTGGGAAGAAAGGAAGAATTAGTTCTAAGTGAGAATCTATCCCTGTGGTAAACAATGTAAGGAGGTCGAATAGTACGAGCTTGCAATTCTGAGACTCTCCTAGCAGAAGTTACAGCTACTAAAAACAGTGTTTTCCAAGATGATAATTTCAGATCCGATGAAGAAGAGGGTTCAAAGGGGGAAGAAATTAAAGATGTAAGAACTAGGTTCAGGTCCCATAGTTCTGGTAGTTGTCTGATAGGAGGTCTGAGAAGGAGGACTCCTTTCAAAAATGTTTTGCACAAAGAGTGGGACATCATTGGATTTCCCATGTAGCCGAAATGGTAATCTGAGATGGCAGCTAACTAAACTCTAACCGTAGCAGCCGCAGCTCCTTCATGAAAAATGGATGAAAGAAACGACAAAATAGACTCTACAGGAGCTGTATAGGGATCTAAACCTTGGTTTAATGCCCAAATAGAGAACCTTTTCCATTTGCTGGAATATAATTTCCTAGTGGAAGGCGGTGGAAGGCTTGTGGAAAGAAATCAGAATGTGTTTGACTGTGGGTGAAAGGGAAACACACCTGGCTATTCGTGGAACTGGAGCAGCCATGCTGTCAATTTCAGGGTCTGGATGGTAGGATGGAACTGCCCTGACTGATGAATCAGGAGGTCTGGAGATGGTTCTAGAATCCATGGTTCCTCCAAGAGATAGGGCCACAAGAAGGGAAACCAGACTTGGCAAGGCCAGTAAGGAGCAATGAGGATCAGGGAACTCTTCAACTGTTTTGTTTTCTGAATCACTTTTGAAATGAGAGGAAAAGGTGGAAAGGCATAAAGGAGTCCCGGAGGCCAATCGTGGACCAGAGCATCCCTGGGTGACATCCCCGGATCGGGAATTAGGGAAAGTAGCTGCTGCATTTGGTGTTCAGGTACGTGGCGAATAGGTCGCACCAAGGCTGGCCCCATTTGTGAAAGATCTTTTTCGCAACTTCTGAATTCAGGGCCCACTCGTGAGGCATGAGAATTGCTTGACTAAGTTTGTCTGCTATCACATTGGACTTCCCCAGGATGTGCGTTGCTACCAGAAAGCGTTGAGTCCATCGCCCATTTCCATATTCTTAAGGCCTCTCGACAAAGTGGGTAAGATTTGGTTCCCCTTGCTCAAGTACCACACCACAGACATGTTGTCTGACTGAATCGCAATTGTCCCAGTGGGAAGAGAACTGTGAAGTATTTGCAATGCATAGAGCACCGCTCTCATATCCAGAACATTAATGTGCAAGTGATTCTTGTGGTTCTGCCAAGTACCTTGGACCTTCATTCCTAGATAATAGCCCTCCCCACCCTATCGGGGAGGCGTCTGTGGTGAAAACTACATTTTCTTGAGGGGGAACAAGTGGGTGACCTAAATGAAGTTGATCCATATGCAACCACCATGTCAGATCCTTCTTGCAGGCGTTTGTGATGAAATTTTGATGAGACAGGGGAAGATCCTGCATTGACCACTGGGCAAATAATAGCCACTGAAGTACTCTGATGTGTAGATGGGCTAGGGGAACTAAGAGAATGGAGGAAGACATGGTCCCTAGAACCTGAAGGACTACCCTGGCCTGTACTTTGTGTCTGTCTAGCAAAGATCTGACTTGGTCACGGAGTGATTCTATTCTTTCTGGTGTCAGTTTTGCTGTCATGGTGGTCGAGTCTATTTCTGAGCCTAAGAACACAATGTGCTGCGATGGAGAGAAGGCTGATTTTTTTAGGTTTATTGTAATGCCTAATCTGGCACACAAGGATAGAGTCTCATCCCTGGTTTTGATCAGCTGGTGCTTGGTGGTAGCAATGAGGAGCCAGTCGTCTAGGTACAGAAACACCTGGAATCCTTGACGTCTCAGGTGAGCCATTACCACTGCCATGCATTTGGTGAACACTCTGGGGGCTGTAGTGAGGCCAAAGGGCAGTGTTCGAAATTGTAAATGACTGGCTCCCAGCCAAAAGCTTAAGTGTCTTCTGGAGAACCTGTCCATTTTGATGTGGTAGTATGCATCCTGAAGATATATTGAGCACATCCAATTGTCTTTCCCAATAAAGGGAAATATCGACTGCAGAGTGATCATTCGGAACTTCGATTTCTTTACAGACTTGTTGAGTTTGCTGAGATCAAGTACTGAAGTCCAGTCTCCTGTCTTTTTGGAACTAAAAAGAATTGATAGTAAGTTCCGGATCCTATTTGCTCTGTGGGGACTTCTTGGATGACTCTCTTTCGCAGCAATGAGATAACCTCTGATGATGCACGGTCTAGTTGAATAGGTGGCACGTTTGGTAGACACCAGTTACCGGGGGATCAGAAACAAAAGGAATTGGGTAACCTCTGGATAGTATGGTTTGTACCCAATGATCTTGTGAGATGTTTAGCCAAGCGCTTGGGTACAGTGAAAGACGACCCCTGACTGCCTCCAGAGACGGACAGTCGGGCAACCCCTCAGGGGCGATGAAAGGGACGATCAGAGAAGGTTTCTCCATCTCCCTGGTGTTGCGGACCTCCTCTGCCATGAGGATGGCGTCTTCCGTTGTATCCTCCCCCTCTGCCCCTAGGGGAGGGTTGACCTTGTGCCTGAGGGAAACTTTTTGGGATTTACAGAACCACATTTTCCCTCCTGTGTGACACTTGGGATAGGGTCTACAAGGAAGGGAGAAACTAACTCCAACGGCAGAAAAGGTTTTCCCTTCCGGCTCGCACCTGGTCAAGGTCTCTTTCACCTGAGGTCCAAAAAGAGTTGAATCATCAAAAGGGATGTTGGTAAAGAAAGACTTAAAGGATTCCGTGAAGTTACAGAGACGCATCCAGGAACGCCTCCTAAGAGACATTTCTACTGCGGCTGCCTTGCTCCATCCGCTGCATGGGAAATCAGCCTCATGGAGGAGTTAGCTATGGATGTAAGGATGGAGAGCTGCGCAGAAACCTTATCCTTGGATCCCGAAGCTACTGAACCCTGAAGGGTATCTCCCAACTCCTTCAGGAGATCCCTTTGAAGTCAAGTAAAATGGGACAGGTAATTCAGCGATCTTAAGGTAAATGCCACTGAAGAGAAGGCACGCTTTCCATACCTATCCATCGTCCTGGACTCCTTATTAGTAGGATGGATATTAGACGATGTCTCAGACAACTCCTTCTAAATCAGTGTCAGACATGACAGACTCAGGTGAGTCAACATGCTTCCTCTTACAAAGTCTCTTCCGAGGGAGCTCTCCAGTGGGGTAATCCTGGGAAGTCTCGGAAGAGGGGACACCTCCAATGGGGGCTGCTTGAGTCCCCTATGCTGAGGGGGAGGGGGGGAGAAGAGGTTACTGCCGGCCACTGGTGGGACATCGGGTCCAAAGGCAGGGCGTTTGCACTGAACAAAGCTATCTCTATTGCTTCAAAGGCCTTTCCTCCCCACTCTGAAGACGACCTTCGCTTAGAGGAGACGGAAGGTCGGCTCCGAGCAGGAGGGACTGGCTCCAAAGCAGACGTGGGAATCGAGATGACTCGAGCCGAGGCACCGAGAGGAAGGGTTGGTTCTGAAGAAAACCCAGGGTGACTATCCCCCTCGGAGTCAACTTGAGAGTGTCGGCTCCAAGATCCCTCAGCTCCAGACTGAGCCGCTAAGGATAGAATTATCGGTTCCGAGGAAGCGGGGAGAATTCTCGGAACCAAAGGATCCAACATCGAAGAACCCAAAGTGTTTGACTCCGAGAGCAAAGCAGTCAGAGGAGGAGCAGTGGATTGTAAATGGGGCAGCTCTGAAGACTTTGGGTCCGGAGGGGCCAATTTTCTTGTCAGAGCCGGGTCAGAGAGCAACCTCTTCACCACCCACTTGATGTCCTCATCTGAAAGTGTCCTGGAGGAACGAGTGGAGACAGGAGATTTCCTCCTCTCTAATATAGGAGATCTCAAAAAGTAGGTGTAACAAGGTCAATATCTGGTAATTGTCTTGGTACCGAAGGTTGTCTCTGCACTGAAGAGACCGACGGCACAGAGACAGAGGAAGTGGAATCGGAGCCAAAACTCCTTGGCTCCATCGCTTTGGACTTTTTAGATGGCTCTGAAGCTGTAGTCAAAGATTTTCATTTGGTAGTCTGGGGAGCTGTCTGCCCAAGTTCCAGCTGTTCCTGGAAGGAACTGGTCATAAGACCCCTATCTATTAGCTTGTGTTTCCTCTCATTAAGAACCCTAGTACTGAAGGCATGGCAAAAAGTACAGGGTTCTTGCAAGTGAGCTTCGCCTAGGCAGTACAAACAGCTAGTGTGAGCGTCAATGACATCTTCTGTGAACATTTATCGAACCCCAAGGGGCAGAGTTCCTTGGTGTTCTCTGTCTTTTTCCTTAGACATGCTGACAAGAACAAGCTAACAAAGCTATCAAATACAAAAAACAACAGCGCTAACAAAAATAACAATACTAACAGTAAAGTTATAAAAGTTTTTTTTTTTTTTTTGAAAGAAGTAACACTCAGGAAGGAAAGGCCCTCTAATTTAAATGGGCAACTATGGTCCTCTAACTAAAACGGGCCATACAATCCTATGGGGGGGATAGGGGTCAAGCACTCAATACAATCGCACAAGAAAGACTAATAATTATGAAAGAGTAAAGCTGAAGAAAAAAGTGTGTGAAAGTACAAGATTTAGCAAAAAATCTACTACTTAGCCAGTAATGAGACAACCTCGAAACTTTTGCGGCAAACGAGATCTGGGCAATTGCTGAGACACCATGGGATAGGGGTTAGTCTCAAGCTTTAATATCGGCCAAGTCGGTGCTGAATATCGGCTCCAAACCCATCCTGCAAGAATTATGGTGAGATAGGACTACATAACATCTGGTGTTAGGGGAGCAAACAGGGCAACCGTCCCAGGGTACTAAACCTCTTGGGATTCCAATTAGCAGAAAAATGACTTAACTGCCATGTATGGTCAGTGATGCATCAAAACTGAGGTGCAGTACAGACAGCTACATGCACATACGGAGAATGTGCTACAGTCCAGATTTTGTTGGCTTTACATGAATGGTAGTGAACTTCCACTGCAAAAGATCACCTCTTTTGTTTAAAAAATAAAGACAGACATAAATAAAAACCCTGTCATTTTAAAAACATTCATTCTTTCATTCATAAAATACTGAATGTAAAAATAGATGTATGTACTATTTACCAGCTTTTCATCATTTGCTAACTTATTCTGATTGTTCTTCCAACAGCTGCAAAATAAAAGTATGTAGGCACTATAAGCACATTCCAGACTACAAAAGTAAATAATTTAGACAGACATTTACTCATTCATTCATAAAGACATGATGAATAAATGATTTGCAGTATTTCTCTTTTTTTTCCCTACACTATTTATTATTATATCGGGTTGTTTCCTAATGAAAGATCAAAACATACTCCTTCAAACCATAACTCGGTGAACACAAGTTCTTGACAAACACTGTCAATAACCCTGCAAATCAGCTGCAACCTGGAACATCAAGAAAGAAGCAGATTTACACTGCCTGAAAGCTTATGGCTAATGTTATATATCAGTAATACTAAGTGTAAATGAGCTACATAAGTTATAAATAAATAAATAAGGTAATGAATGAATAAATATATAACACGACTAACAAGAAAAAAGTAACAAGTCCAAATGTTGCAGACTGAAACATACTATATAAACAAACAGCTACATAACAAAAACAGTTATAAATAAAAAGTCTAAGAAACAGTCATGTTCCTGTTACCAAAGAGGACTGAACATTCTATACAAATAAAAACAAGTCTAGAGAGTACAGCTATGTGCATAACCAAGTCACCGATCCTTTGCCAAGGACAAGATACTGCAACTATTTAGTTATATCTCATGCCACAATGGCTCTATGGCACAGTCAAGATTACAGTGCCTGCACTGTGTTTTGATGTTGTTGCCAACGTGCATGGTTACTGATAACACTGGTCAATGTCTAGTGTTCACTGAGGTCTGGGTTGTAGAAGTGCACTTTAACCTTTTATTAGGAAGTTGGCTTCTTAAGATGGCTATTTTCTTGAATAAATCAGTACTGCTACTGCAGACTGCAGTTACAACATACTGCATGCAGTAATCAATTACATATTTTTACAATTGAGAGGACAGTGAGGTAAAACGGTATACAAAGTCACTTAGTCATTCATAAAAAGAAGTTATGTCTTACAATAATGTTCCACCTGTGTTGTCGGATCTTCACATCCTTGAGCAATATACCACTATGCCAAATCAGCAGTTTCCTGAAAGATAGGAAGAATGAAACTTGACTGTAGGTTGGGTTCTGAATCTCGGAACTGACTAGGCCATTATTCCAGTTCGCTCTTTCCAAAAACTCTCCAGCTCAGCTCTACCCAGAATGCTCCTCTCCAGATTACCTCAGATTGAGTTTGCATACAATAGTGACAAGACAGGAAATAGCAGTTCAGAGACCATATCTGTATTCATAAAGGAATAATCTAATCTATTGGGATAGATCCGTTCCACCAAGTAGCCCGAAAAGCAGGGGGGAAGGAGGGTGGGGATGTCAAGGATAAGTGAAGATCTACAACACAGATGGAACATTATGGTAAAACATAACTTCTTTATCTGCTGTTGTCAATCTTCACTTAATCCTTGACTGTGGGACAGAGTCCCCAGCTTTCAAAATCTTGGAAGAATATTCCTTAATACCATCGAACCAAAGGATGCCCATGCCCTAGAGACCAGATCTAACCTGTAATGAGTTAAAAGGTATGTGGAGATGCCCAGGAACCACTGCACATATATCATCTATAGAAGCTCTGGTATGGAAAACTGTGGAAGTGGCTAATGCTCTTGTAGAATGTGCTTTTACAGGTTCTGGTAACTGCACTTTCCTTTTGTTATAAATGAAGGTTATACAATCTTTGAGCCGTCTAGTTGAAGTAGCCTTAGAAACTGGTTTGCCCAAATTAAAGAAAAGAATGACACAAACAGTTGATCAAATTTTCTGAATTATTTTGCTCTGTGCAGTTAAAAACATAATTGTCTGTGGACATCTAATAAATGCAAACAATAAAACAATATTCGCCTTTGTTTGAAAATTTGGGAAAAATACAGGAAGGTGTATAGTCTGATTGATATTAGTGTCAGATACTACTTTTGGTAAAAAGGATAGATTTGTTCGCAAAGATACCCTATCCTTTGGAAAGTTCAGGTAAGGAAGGCTTACAAGATAGGGCCTGTAATTCAGATATTCTCCTAGCAGAAGTAATAGCAACCAAAAAGGCAGTTTCCAAGGACAAATAGTTCAAATTGCAGATGGTTCAAAGTCTGCAGCACCAGATTCAAGTCGCAATGTGCAGGCAGATCCTTATATGGAGGTCTCAGTAATAGCGTTCTCTTCAGAAAAGCTTTACATAGTCTGTGCGACATTAGAGCTGTGTTGTTTAGACCATTATGGAAATCTGATGGACGCGTACAGTTGAGGAGGACTTCCTTACTTCGAAAAGCAATGCTACAAATTCCAAAACCTTATGAACTCATGCCGAATATGGGTTCAGGTCACTGTCTGAAGCCCATTTTGAAAATTTTTGCCACTTGCTGCTGCATAAACGGTCTAGTCGAAGGTTTGTGGGAGGTATACCTCTTAACCTGGAAACATCAAAAATCTGGACAAGGCCCATGAAAAACAGGTACAAATCAGTACAATGATTAACATAAAATTTGCATACATAATTACATAACCCGACATACTCCAATGACATTGTGGGATATCAACTTTCAAACGCAAACTGAAGAACAGACAAACAAAATATGGCACCAGAGTCCTCCTGCAGCCATTCCAATGTCCCATTACCTAACTATTTTGCCCCATTTGCCATACACACTAATGCATGCATTCTGCTTTACTTCTACAACGATTATTTGGATTTTATTTTTACATTTTATAGCACAATGCAAAAACACTAATAGACATATGCTAAACAAAGCAAGCAATACTGTTTCACAATGAAAATAGACTTGGCATTAAAACTTCTCTGCCCTTGAAACTCACATTCATTGAAACAGCATTGAAACCCACACCACATGCAAAGAAACTGCATTTGGCCAGTACTAGATAAAGATTACCTTTGGGCTGTTTTCAAATCATAGGCCCCATGCACACAAAACAAGAAACATACATGTGTTCTTTGATGCACCTTCCTGACTTTATTAAATTATAATCCATGTAGAATATAGCACACTTGTTAGACATAGAGCACATTTTAAAGTTACTGTTTGAACATTTTTACAGTAGGCAATGAAACAAAATGCATGCGTGAACCAATAATGACAAAACTGTCCAATTCAGAACATTTCCATCATAAAAGTCTACTTCCACACACAAATATATATATATATATATATATATATATATATATATATATATATATAGAATGACAGTAGTGTAAGCCACAGGCATCTTGCACAGCTTCTTGCACCTATTTTCAATTTTAAGTTTTTTTTTGGGGGGGGGGGCAAAAGGCCAAAAACCAGTGACACATTCTAAACATTGCTTGTATAATTTTGGAAAGTTGCTAGAATACAATGTTATGTTACCACCATGCATTTCACTGCCAAGTCTTGAATCCGGGACCCTGTGCACTATAATCAGAGCAATATACCACTATGCCAAATCAGCAGTTTCCTGAAAGATAGGAAGAATTAAACTTAAATGGCTATCATTTACTGAATTCATGTCTCACTTCTCACCATAGCTCTCAACATCTTAGCACAAAAAAACCTGGACAAAGCCAATAATGGGGGAATACAGCCCCAAAATAGGGACAAATTTCAAATACTGATCTTATAAACTTAGAAAATTGGTAAAATAAAAGGTTTTGTGTTACCATTTATTTTCTGAAAAATATGAAGTCTGAAATTCAAATGCCTATCATTAGTGAATTCAATCCTTCACTGATTTGCCACAAAAATCATGAAAACCACAGATTTTATGAGGAACAGAAAAAAAATATGAGGCATAAATTCACAAGTGGTGGTGGTGGCTAGGGACTTTAAGCTCTTTTTACCTGTACCCTAGGTACAGGGTTTGAGCCTGAGTACCTCTAGCCACCAGGTGTATTCACCTGCGGCATTCACACGTACACACATACCTTCAAAACAGCACATTCCACAGACACACACACACACACACACACACACACACACACACACACACACACACACACACACACACACACACACACACACACCTTCAAAACAGCACACTCGCTCAAGTAGCACTGCAGTACTTCCAGCCAGCTTTCAATTGCTGCTCGCAAGTCCTTCTTGGGCAGTTCAGTTCCTCCGCACTCGCAGAAGTAAACAGTCCTTCAATTCCCGATTGGACTCGCAGAAACAGTCCTTCCTGGGAAGTAAGTTAACAGTCCATTCCCACGTGCACTCGCAGAAAATTCAAAGTCCTCCCCAGGCAGAAACCGGAAATGTGAGCCCTTCAACTCAATTCCGATAGGCTAATGGAGCTGACGTCATCGCATACGTGATGATGTCAGCTCAAAAAAGAGAAAAAATGTTTTTTGAAAATCGTAAATGAAGGGGTACCACTTGGGAATCGTGGCACCCCATTATTTGGGCCCCAAAACTCAGTAAAAACGAGTAGTATGGTATGACTGGGTGGTATGGTGGGAGGCTAAAACAATTTGCTGAACTGGGACAGTAAGGCTATTATGCCTGGCAATCATTGGAACTGCAGAAGCCACACAGTGAATTTGAGATTCTGAAGATTCGGGTGAAGGAGTCCCTCTGGATGGGATAATAGGTCTGGAGCTAGGTGCAGAATCCACGGTTGTTGAATTTGGTGAGGCCAGAGAATGAGACACCATATCTGTCTAGGCTAGAAGGAGGTATTGAGGACTACCTTGTTCTTCGACCTGTTAGCTTTCTTTAGAAACTGGGATATGAGTGGAATTAGGAGAAAGGCATACAGCAGACCAGGGGGCCAATCATGCAGAAGAGTGCCTCTAGGTGACTCCCCCAGAGGGGGATCAGGGTGAAGTAGCTGCTGTATTTGCTGTTCAGATGAGATGCAAAGAGTTCACAGAAAGGGCAGCCCCATCAAAGGAATATCCACTCTGCTACCAAAGGATTGAGAAACCACTTGTGAGGGATTAGGATACTCTTGCTCAATTTATCCACAATCACACTGGAGCTCTCCGGAATGTGTGTTGCAACCAAAAAGCAGTCGGTTGAGATTTTCCCTTGACAAACCCTGAGAGCTTCTCAACAAAGAGGGTAAGATCTGCTTCCCCCTTGTTTGATTGTGTACCAAACCACTGACATGTTGGCTGTTTGGTTCGCAATTGTTCCCAAAGGGAGGGCTTCTTAAAATGCTTGCAATGCTAGGAGCACTGCCCTCATCTCTAGAATACTGATATGTAAATTGATCTCCAACTGGGACCAAGTGCCTTGGACTGTCTTTCCCAGATTATGCCTCCCCCACCCTATCCGGGATGCATTAATGGTCACTATGTCTTGGGGTTGTGGGGGAATAAAGGGACGGCCCAGTAGAATATTGATGGAATGAAGCCACCAACTCAGGTCCTTTTTGCATAAATTGGTGATCCGGATTTGATGTGACATTGGTTGCATCAATAATGATCACTGAGAGGCCAGGAGCCATTGAAGGATCCCCATGTGAAACCTGGCAAGGGGAATTAAAGTAATGGAGGCCACCATATATCTCAAAACCCGAAGTACTGACCTTACAGTCACTGTTTTGCTGCGAATCATGTGGTTGACTTGAGATTTTTTTTTTGAAGTTTACAGTAATCCCTAGTGAGGAACAAGTCTGAAGGACATAATCCCTTGCCTGAAGCAGGAGATGCCTGGAGGCTGTGGTAATGAGCCAGTCGTCTAAATATGGAAACACCCAAAATCCTTGCAGTCTGAAGTGAGCTGCGACCACTGCCATGCACTTGAACACCCTGGGGGCTGTGGTCAGGCCAAAGGGCATGGCTCTGAACTGGTACTGACTGGCTCCCAGCATAAAGTGGAGGAATCTTCCGGAGCATTTGTCTATTTCTATGTGATAATATGCACCCTGAAGATCTATTGAGCATATCCAATCATCTTTCCCTAAGAACGGGAAAATAGACTGAACCGTGACCATCCAGAACTTGGTATTTTGAAATGACTTGTTCAAAGTACTGAGATTCAAAATTGGTCTCCAGTCCCCCATCTTCTTTGGCACTAAAAAGAATCTTGAGTAAACTCTGGATCCTATCTAGTCTCATGGGGCTGTCTGGATGGCTCTCTTGTCGAGCAGTTTTTGAATTTCTATTACTGCTGCATCCCTGTGACTGGGTGGAACGTCTGGGATTTTCTTGAGTGTCTTGATGGTTGGAGAAAGGAATATGGTAACTTCTGGTTATGATCCCCTGCACCCAATTCTCCGTTGTTATGGTTAGCCAGGCAGGTAGATGCAGGGACAGTCATACCCTGACTGCCTCCAGAGGAAGGCAATTGGGCCTCTGTTCAAGAGTGCAGATAGGAATTTCCAGGAAAGGAATCCTGATTTTGTGGGCCATCTCTACCTCTGGCACGGTGTCTTCCATTATAACTCCCCCCTCTACCCCAGGAGTAGTCATTGCCATGTGACTCTTGGAAAGGCCCTGGAGATTTTTTTGAACCATAGCCTTCCGCTCCTCCGGTTCCTTGAATAGGGCCATTGAGGAGTGGAAAAGCGTACGCCCATGGCAGAAAGTGTCTTTCCATCTTTCTTACATCTGGCAAGGGTGTCTTTAACTTTGGGTCCAAAAAGGGATGTTCCGTCAAAAGCAACACTGATGAAAGAAGACTTAAATGGCTCCGCAAAGTCACAGAAGCACATCCAGGCATGTTGTCTCATAGCTATGCCAGAACCCGCTGCTCTAGTCATCCCTTCAGTTGCGTGTGCAATAAGCCTCAAGGACAAATTACAAATTGAATAGAGGGTCGTCAGCTGGGAAGCTGCTTTCGCTTGAACCCCCTCCACCACGGTTCTTTGTCAAGGTATCTGATAGTTCCTTTATCAGATCCCTTTCAAGCCTGGTGAAATGTGCCACGAAATTCAAGGACCTAAGGGCAAAGGTCGATGAAGCATATATATGCTTAGCAAATCTATCCATCATCCTAAACTCCTTGATTGGACGATGGACAGTAGGACTTTCATCTGTAAGTTCCTTTTTGGTGGATACCACAACCACCATGGCATCCACTGACACCCATTTTGCCCAATGCTGGTGATCCACTGGAGCTGATAATATACAGTCTGGTCTCTTAGGGATTGGCTCGTTGGAGTCGGGAATCTTCCAAGTCAGCTGAGCAATCAGTTTACAGAGATCATCAGCGAGTGAGGAAATCCAAACAGTAGATGGTCGGGCATAGAAAGCCTCAAGGTATACTGACTCCACTGAAGAAGGTTGTTGGGAAGTCCAGCCACCCCTCTTTTTAAGGATCTCTAAAATATCACCAAAGGAGATGTCTTCTGGGGGTGATCTTGGGGAACCTTCCCCTTCATCAATGTCAGTATTTTCTGTGGGAGACTGTTCAGGGGAGTCCAAGTGCTTCCTCTTGGACTTTCTCTTCCTGGACACCTCCTTGGTGGGATTGGCCAGGGAGGTGTCTGAAGTGGATATAACCAGCACAGTTGGATCCTGAGGTTCCTGTGCCCATTGTCCCAAGTCAGAGGCAGCACTGGGTGAAGGGAAGGACCAAGGGGTTGTTCCAACAAAAGAGGAGTCACATGCAAGTCCACAGTGGAAAAGGACCTCTCCATGGCCCAGAAAGTAGGTCCCCCCATAGAGGAATGGGAGGCCGGAATTGAAATGGACTCCTTCAAAACCATGGCTCCATCCTGCATCGAGGGAACTGCCCTAAAACCTGAAGCCGGAGTGGAACTTATGTGTGTAGAAACCCTAAGAAGCATGGACAGCTCTGACAAAATCAGCATCAAGCCACACTCCCCGGAACTGACAATGAAGTCTTGAACCCAAAAGGTCTCCAACTCCCACAGAACTGAAAAGCTCAAGGTAGTTATCGGCATCTGAGACAAAGCTCTTGCCGGTGCCGAAACAGTCGACACCGGGACTGTCTGAACTGGGAACTCCGAAGGCTCAGATGGAGTCAGAGACAGAACAGCAGTTGGATGAAAAATATGTATGGCACCAGAAGCAGAAGTGCTAGAAACTGAAGAATCAACTAGCCCCCTTGCCCCCTGGATCTGGTCCACCAGTCTTCAAGGAATCGGATTTTGTGGACCAAGTAGACCGATGGGGACTGAGGTCTTTGCAAATAGGGGCTTGATAGTTGGTCCACAAAGGGATACATTTTCGAGAAGGATCTAGTTCGAAGCAAGTCAGTAAAGAAAAACTCCTGCTGTTTCAAGACTGGAAGAACGGAGGAGGGTGACGTGGTCTGAGCCAATGAAGAAATGGGCGCCATAGTTGTTGTTGTGGAAATCGGCACAGATGGCACCAGCGAAGACAGTTGTCTCCCAATGGTTCCACGGAAGCTTTGGGAACTGTAGAAAACTTCACTTTTTTAACCAGTGGTTCCGAGAAAAGTGAAGGAACCGAGTGGCTTTTCTTTTTTGACCCCTCATGCCTAGAGGAAGAGGAGGAGGAAGTGGAACTTATATCTCTTTTAGAAGCCATAAATATAGCCTCGTCAAAGCTAGATTTTATTAACATGTTAAAAAATGAAACTTGATTTTTCTCTCTACAAGGGCCCAGTGGCTAAATCTATGACAGATGGAACAGTCCTCCTGAAGATGCACCTGACCAAGCAGTACACCCAGAAGTTATGATCATCTGAACTTGGTAGTTTGCGGTTGCACTTCTGGCATCTCTTGAAACCAGACGTGCCTTTAGACTTTTCAGCCATGTCAACACACAAACATGCTACAAAGAAAAAGGAGGAAAAACAGACAGGTAAGTTTAGTTGCAGTTTTTTTTGCTTTTTTTTTTGGCCATACCAACAATGGTAACCTAGAGTTACCGTAACGGTAAGGGAAAACAAAAAAGTGAGGAAAAGGAAAACTACCAGCAATGGTACGGAAGATTACCAAAAGGCAGAAGAATGGGAAAGGCTACCAATGATGGTATACCAGGAAAAGAGACGCGCATCAGTTAAGAAAGAAGAGGAGCTGGGTAACAATAAAGACTCTAAGGAAATAGATATGAGAAGAAAAAATGCGAAAATGCTAAATAAGACTCACAAATTGAAGAAATCGCTAGCTCAAGAGCTGACAGGAGAGGAATGAATCTGGCACTTGAAGTGGCAAATGAGATCTGAAGTAATCTGCAGAGGAGCATTCTGAGTGGATCTAAGCTCGAGAATTTTTGGAAGACGCGAGCTGGAATAACAGCCAAGTCAGTTCCAAGATTCAGAACCAAACCCACAGTCAAGGATTAAATGAAGACTGACAACATCAGATAAAATATCAAAGAATGAATAACTTAACTTCACTGTCTTGTGTTTATCATGAATGGCACAGTTCCTCTGCTTTACATAATGATCAGGTGCTCATTTTGGTGTGTGTGAATAAAGTAAATATTCATGTTATGTATCTTTGTAGCTAATATTGTATACCACTATGCATTTTTTAAAAAAATATATATTTTCTTTTACTGTGTGTGTTGGGGGGAGGCTGTGAATCTGTGTGAAAAAATCATCACAGACTTTACTTGTAGACATGCACATACACTAGGGGAGTATACAAACAATCTTTTGGCATGCAGTACAAAAAGAATAATTGACAAGTAATTGTCTTTCAAAATAAGTCTAAATGTCTGAGAATATCTACATCCACAGAGTATCTGGGGTCCACTAGGTCCCCAGACTACAGCTGTACAGCAGGACTTTGGTAGAAGAGGACTTTGGCCCCTGTTTAGGCAGGTGGCCCAATCTATAACATCTGTCAGATATCCATCTCAGTCTTGAAAAGGGTAACAAGAAAGACTGTGACAAAAAGCAGGTAGAACGTTAAATGCAATAAAAAAAAAAAAGAGTAGAATAGACTGGCTTATTTTCTCTTTCTGCTATTAAACAAATGTAATGTACTGCACATACTTAAGAAATACATATCAGCTATTCAGGAAAAAATATTGGCATGACAACTTATAAATTTTAATGGGAATCTATGCCACTCATATTAAATTCATAGATATCTTACCTTTTGAAATGACGACTGGAAGGAAAAAGTAAACTAGCTTTACATCTCCTGTGTGCCACTAAAGATACACAATTAGTGTGCATAAACATCGCTCAGGACATACTTGACCTATAATGCTTCAAAAAATTGCATTTGTTAAAATAAGGTAGAAAACAGTGGAACATGCTTACATATCATATTACAATATAAAGGCAAGCACCAAAGAATATGACAAAGTAACCTGTTTTAATTATAGTCAAGGCAAAGCAAAGAAACATTCATACTGGAAATGCCCTCTCTAGATAAAATCAAGTTTCTCCAAGAGAATACAAAATGAAAATAATAAAAAAGCCACCAGCAAACCTTTTCATCACTTGTTCTATATTATTCGACTGCAAACACTTCAACAATGAAAGACAAAAAAACCTCCATAAAATCAATAAATAAACAAGCAAAGAAATTGCAACAAAAGAGTCTAACAAACTGATGATACAATAAGATGATGACACATGTTCAAAGAGATGTCAGCAGCAATGGTAATGGTAATGGTTTTATTTCATTTATTTATTTAGCATTTGGTAACAAGATAAGGGATTGCTCCACATAACTTTTTCATCCATGACATAGACCACAAAGGCAAGGTAAAGTACAATATTATGGACAATTAACAATCATGGTTTTGGAAGGTGAGATGGAACTGGAAAACAAAGAGAAAATGAACATAAACACCAGGAAAATATACAGTGTCGCACAATACTGAATTAAACGTGCAAAGTTTTGTTGACGTACATCCAAATTCAAACAAGAGATCAAAGAAATGTTTTAAGTTAATATAAATTAATAATACCAGTCACTAAATTATCACATAGTTGTTGGCCACTGTCTTTGCAATATATAAATAATTAACTGTCAAAATGTACTATCATATATTGCAGTAACTGTTACAAAGTGGATCAAATTCATCAATGCATGCATTCCATTCCAAATATATCAACCTATTTTCTCTAAAATCAAGGACAAGGCCAAACATACTCGTGATCAAAAGCATCAGATCATGGACACTTAAAACAGTGGTATTACTCACTCAGCACACAAAACAAAAGTATTTTATTAATATTCACTTTTGAAAAAAGTTTCAGTTGTAATATCAGGAATTATTTAATGACTTCAATTATCACTTTTCTCACAAAATTACAAAAATTATGATGGATGTGGCAAAATCCTGCAGCAAAAGTCAGGGAAACAAAATCCTGAGGCAAAATCTCACAAATCCTTCAAAATCAGAAGGGACTCAAGAGATGTTCATTTCAGACAGACATTTTACTTAGGTCTGCCTATCACAAGGTTTGCTGGAACTTAATAACTCTCTTCACACTATTCAACAGGATAACCTTGGATCTGAAGAAGGAAAGCTGGAACCCGTCAAAACTTCCATTGTTCTGTGCAGTGAAGAAAATCTGCCTGCTCAACGAAAGGAAAACAAATACTTTCACTATTCTTCTGCAAAGACGTGTCACAGGTAATTATGTTGCATGAAATGTCAAACTGCAAATATAATGTTTATCAAAGCCAGGAGGAAACTTCTGCTACCTACAGGATGACAATGCTAGAAAGTCAAGACACTAAAAATCAGGACAATTGAAAACTGGTCATTTAGCAAGTAATAAATGCAAATTAACATAATCTTCAATAAATCTTTGGTGCAAGCCCATCTTGATTGAATTAAGACAAGTGAACAAACTTAAGTTCAAACTACAACTAAAAACTAAGATAAAACAGCAGGCCTTAGGCCTGTAAGTGTTTCAGAGATGTGGACTAGAAAACACCTGTAATACTAATTCATCTCATCATATTTATTGAAATAATTTGTTTTAACTGATTTGTAAACTAATTTGCTCTATCAGTAACTATGAACTATACCTACCTGAAAATTCAAAATGATCTATTCCTAAATGAAAATTCAGTAGTGTGCTATATCTGAAATGATGTAACTGCCAATGCCTATGTAAACTTTTATCTAAACAGTTTCACACTTTGTTTTACGTTTGTTATATTGTCTGGCCTCTCTGGCCCAGATCATAACTGAGAAGCGTCCTTCGACCGGTTCTCCTACGTGATTATCAAAGCTAAATCAACTGACTGAAAGACTGCTAATTAAAAAAAAAAGACATACTTTTGAAAGTGTACACATATGAGTGAAGTGTATTGTCACTCGTCTCTCTTTTGTATAGATGACGAACATGTGGGATAGTTCATTTATATGCTTTATTACACAGAAACACATCAGGATGAATAGCAGCATTACAAAACATAAAGGAACTGATTGATTAACAGACTACAGAGATATACATGCTTACATCTCAACAGCTTACTACAAAATGGCAGTCAGGCTCGCATGTGCTTAGCATTTATACACTTGTGCAAGCCCCTAGAAAGCATCTTAAAGCTGTACAAACACACTGATATACATCCGCCCTCTTAATGAACTGCCCTCAATGAAATGACATTAGAATAAGACATGCAGTAATACAAACATTAGAAACAAACACAATGCTCATGTCCAAGTTGATGAGAATCTGTAACATGGTCTGGAAATGTGACTTGATCTAGTAATATACTAGTCAGAACTGGGTTTAGCAACAGGGACAGTCTTTGGTGAACAACTCACATCAGGAATTTCAGGACTCATCTGAGGAACAGGGATATTTACTGGAATGCTAGATACCTCACTCAGATAAAGAATCTTTCTCACAGGCTAGGTGCTGTGGTACAGGCTAGGACACCGGCATCAAATGTTTCTAATTCCGCCTAAACTTTACTCCCTGTAATTCCACAATATGCAATCGCTGCTCTCAGCAAACACTTTTCACGACTCCAGCCCGATCACCTTTGCACGTTTTCATTCTCACTGTCTCTCCTTCACGTAATGGATTGAGCAGTTTGCTGGACTTATCGTAATAAGACTTCTGGGCTAGGCGCTCCCTTAACAGATGGGCTTTCACTGATGTGTTATTCTTAGCACTTGGAATCAATAAATTACTGCTGCCTGGTAAGGTAGTTTTGGTTCATCTCGACAGACGTCTCTGGCAGGTAAACCAAGATGTTTATCACGAGGAACTGAGATTCAAGAGATTCAGGAAAACATCACTATTATCTCATTTTTATTTCTCTAGTAACTGTTTTGCACTTTGAACTGCATGTTCTGCCAAACCATTTGACTGCTGGTACTCAGGACTACTCGTAACATGGATAAAGTTCCACTCTTCGACAAATCTTTTGAATTGCTATCTAGTAAACTGTGTGCCACTGTCATAAACAACTTTGTGCAGACTTGACCACAGTAGTCCAGGAATCTGGTTTAGGTGAAGTGGTTCCTTCTGTTGATGCGGCTTTATACTATTACATACAGAACAAGATCAAAATACTGTCTCAATGTCTTGTGACACAGGCCAAAATACTTGTCCTCTTGCCCTTCTTTTGGTAGAATCAGTTCCTGAGTGGCCACGATGCAAGACAGCAAAATACTCTGGTTGCAAGGACTTTGAACAATGACTTTTGGATCTTTCATGACAACACCATTGTCAGACAAAATCTCATTTCTGTATGGAGAATGAAGATGCACTTCTTGAGGTAAACTAGACTGCGTTGATGGACATCCTCAATTGATAAAGTGGTTCACCTTCTGTAGAACAGGATCTGAGGCTGTATGATTTTTAAGCTCATTAAGACGTGTGGAAGAAGGATGGCCATGGTGGTGCAGCAGTTAGCATTGTCTCCTCACAGCAAGAGGTTCTCCAGTTCGATTCTCGGCTGGGGTGCCTTCTGTGCAGAGTCTGCATGTCCTCCCTGTGGTCGTGTGGGTTTCCTCCGGGTGCACCGGTTTCCTCCCACATCCCAAAGACAGTGGATTGGGCACTCTAATTTGGCCCTAAGCGTGAGTCTGTGCGTGTATGTGCCTTCTGTGGAAGGTTGGGCACCGAGCTGGCAACTCGACACTGTAAAACTCCACTGCCAATCATGAGCGGACAGGTGATCCGCTGTGGTGACCCCTAACCGGGAAAAGCCGAAAGAAGATTAAGATGTGTGGAAGAAAAATTTCTTACTTCCATGACTTCAAAATTAAGTTGCTCATTCTCATGCTGTTCAGTGGTATTTCTGGGTGATCTGAATAACGTATCAGCAAGATAAAGTCATTTGCCTTTTGTGTAGACAAGATTGAAATTGTACTTCTGCAATCTCAACATCATACATTGCAATCTGGCTGGAGCTGTATGCATAGGCTTTCTCAAAATACTGACTACAGGGTGGTCAGTTTAGATCTGGATAGGTCTACCATAGCATAATCATGGAACTTCAAACATGCTAACATAGTTGCCAATAGCTCTTTCTCTATCGGAGCATACTGCATTTCAGTTTGGGTAAGAATTCTCGAAGCATAGGCAACAGGCTGACACTCTTGAAGAATGACTGCACCAAGACCAAATTTTGAAGCATCACAGGAGAGAGTTACTGGTTTACAAACATTATAGTGTCTGAGAGTTGGTGGACTGGTAAGTCTCTGTTTCAGGACATCAAATGCTCTCTGGTGCTGTTCCAACCATGACCAGGATATATCCCTACGTGCCAGCTCTTTAAGCAGTGCTGCTAGTTGTTTCAAGTCTGGAATGAACTTGCCTAGATAGTTAACCATACCAAGAAAGCATTAAAGGGCTTGAACATTGTCTGGAGCTGGCATTTCAAGAACAGCTGTTTGCTTGGAAGGGTCCTGCTGTAAACCTGAACTGGAAAACAAATGACCAAATAAGTAATTCTCGTAACCTGTACTTGCACTTCTGAGGATTCAGCTTAAGATTCACTTGATGTGCTCTTTACAGAACTTTCTTAAGGTTTCTGTCATGCTCAGCTTCACAATTATCTCCTACTAAAAGATCAATTACTATAATACCACAGGGATACCAAGAAAACATTTGCTCCATTGCACGCTGAAAGACTTAATTGGCAGAATTTATCCCAAATGGCATTCTCAAAAAGCTGTACCTGCCAAAAGGAGTACTGAATGTAGTTAGCAATGAGGATTTTTTTGTCGAGCAAATTTTGCCAAAATGAACTCTTTGCATCTAAGACAGAAAAAACAGTGCATTTGGCATCAGTGCTGCAACTTCTTCGACTGTGCCCATTGGATGATGAAGTCTTTTCAGTGCTTTGTTCAAATCTCATGGATCAATACATACTCTGATATCATCTGTGCTTTTCTTATAAGCTACCGCCATGGAAGATAGCCATTCTGTAGGTTCATCAATTGGACAAGTTAAATCTTGCTGTATCATATTCTCTAACTCAGCTTTGACTCTGTTTTGCATAGCTACTGGAACTTTCTGGGCTGGCCTGACAACTGGGCTGACATTTGGGTCTAACTTCATGGACTACACAACTGGAAGCTTGCCTAGTCTGTCTTCGAAAAGATCAGCATAGGTAGAGAAAATACACTGGGTGAAATTACAGCAGTGGTCTTTCAAACTAACAATGATGGACTTCATTATTAAATGAAAGCAGTCCCACTTTCAAACTGTCTCTGAGCCATTATAATGACTGTACATGCCTTTTGACCACATAAAATAACAAGTCGTAGCTTTTCCCAGCAGATCAACATGAAAGTACTACAGAGCCTTCAGCATGAATCCCTTTGCCACCATAAGCAACAAGCTTCGCACACTTTGACAAAGCAAGCTTCTCACCAGCACATACTCTAGCAAATGTTTCTGCAAATGTAGCACTGCACTTTGAACCTTTGTCAGCTTTGAGCTCCGTAGGTCTTCCATTTATCCGAACAGTACAAAACACTTCATTCTTTGCCCATAAATCTACTGCATTGTCTATTTCATGAAGCACAGACACACCATCAACATAAAAAGTAGGGTCACAGCTTTCTAATTGATCAACTTGTTTCTTTGAATGTTCTCTTTTAATAAAATAATGTGTTCCTTTTGATTTACAAAACCTTTTGAAATGATTCCACTTATTGCATCTGTGACATTGTTGGCCAAAAGCTAAACATTTTTCCCTTTTAGGCTTATGATTTCCACCACAAGTATGACAGTTGGTGATGAAATTGGGTGGGGGCCCATTCTTTGAGTTAGCTGACTCACTCTTATGCTTCACTGAGACTGTGCGTGTAAGCATATGTATGTGCTTTTCTGTAAGCTCATATATCTGACACATCTCAGTGGCCTTATTCAAAGTTAAATCACTATCAGGAAGCAAAATCTTTCTCACAGCATCATCTTTAATACCCCACACAAGTCTGTCTTTTATCAACTCATCCTTTAATTCACCAAATCTGCACGTCTTAGCCTTGTTTCTCAAACCAGTTATATATGCTGCAAAAGTATCACCACGTTTTTAATCCCTTTGTAAAATAAGTGCCTCTCCATTGTAATATTCATTTGGGGGTTACACATTTTTCTAAATGTACGTTTTAAGTACTTGGGGTCATCCCATGACTCAGCCGTTACAACTATATGACAGTTCCCCCGCTCCTGCACAGACAGCAGGTGCATACACAAATGAACACTCCCTTTCTAAGGCTTCTAAACTAGCTAAATTAAGCAGAATAAATGCCTTTGTATGGTCATCTTTATCAGAAAATGCAGCCTGTACGAAAATATCATACTCTTGCTCAAACACTCAGTTCTCTACAATATTACTGTCAAAAACAAGTGGACTGTTTTTTGAAATCCGTCTGCCATAACAACAAATTATGCCCAAACACACTGTAATAATATGGCCCTTGTAATTATATACGAACGTACTGCTGTGTGCCTGTAATAACATTCAAATGCACAATAAACTCTTCGAAATACTGTACTTTGCAAAATATGGTTTGAAATGGCTGTATTTTGTAAAATAATTGTACTGTAATACTGCACAAACATGCAAACACTTCATATATTTCAGACAACTCGACTAGCTTTGATTAATGCAATAAAGTAGGGCTTAGTGAAAAAAATATGGCTTCCCTTATTTTATATGCGATTCAGACTTTATTTCAAATATTTTCTATGTCGCAGTTCAGAATATTTCCGTTACTCAGAAATTCATTTAGAGCATTCTGAATGCCTCATTTCATATTTTGCAAATAAAAAATCATTTGAGCAGGTTTTAATAGCTGAAATTCATTTCTGACCTGTTTTGCAAGTTATACGTGCAGTAGGGATGATTCACTCCTGCATATTCCTCCAGTCTTAACTGAATGCCTCTGGATCCCATTCTGCCACCATGTCACTTGTCTCTCTCTAGCATAGATGACGAACAGGCGGGGTAGTTCGTTTATATGCTTTATTACATAGAAACATCAGGATGGATAGCAGCATTACAAAATATAAAGGAACTGATTAACTGACAGACCACACAGACATACATGTACATCTCAACGGCTTACTACAAAATGGCAGTCAGACTCGCACGTGCTCAGTATTTATACACTTGTGCAAGCCCCCAGAAAGCTTCTTAAAGCTGTACATACATACTGATCTACATATATGAAATGTGAAAACATGCCACGCGGCTTGCTCCTTCCATTTTCAGCAAAGGGTCAGATAGGAAGCCTATCAGAAACACTTTTGTCAAAACAATTTAACTTTCTTTTGTGTTTAAGCATGGAATGAGGAGGAGAGTGAACTTCTCAGTTTCCTTTATCTTTATTAACTCAATAGATTAGTGTTTCCAAAGAAAAATCATGCTTTTTATGAAAGAACAGAACAGTGAAACAGGAGATGGGGGACAACCCAATGAAAACAGTTCTCTTAACACAGTATTTCTTTGAAAGGAAATCATACAGAGAAAAAAAAATCACAAAACCTAGATGCAATATTAAGCCAATTACCCACATTCATGTGGCAATCTGAATATGATCAGAGATGGAGACTTGGGAATCCTGCAACTGTCAAGTGCTATCCTTCAGATGATATACTAAAACCAAGATCTCATCTGCTTGTGGTAGTTTAGATGAGAATGAAGATCCCATAGCAGTTAACCTAAGGAGAATAGGAGAAACGCCACAGTGTCCTGATCAAATTTCATATCTTTATAACTGTCTCAAACCTCTCCTGAAAATACTCCACAAGCACATATTTTCTAGAATCAGAAAGAAATTTTATTTTATGGACACCACAAGTGATAGAAATAAATATTTATCATAAGCTGTGGTAAAGTGTGATTTGCTTAACTACCTTTTTCAGTAATATTCAGAGTATGGTAATTCTCTTAACTAACCAGATCCTGTTACACAATAGAAGTGGCTCTTAGGTTTAAACGTTAAGCCCCCCTTATTTCTGTAGTTTTGTAATGATTTTTTTAAACTTTAAGCCCCCCCCCCCTTATTTCTGTAGTTTTGTAATGATTTTTTTTTTTTAAGATGAAGAATACACATTTTACCTTATCACTTAAACCTATATAAGCAACAGGCCAATGACAAGGAAAATGAACCAGATTTTCTCTCAGTTTATACTGGCATGGCATGCATTAGAATACAGAACTAAATGTGAAATTTATTGATGACAATTAACTTAGAACCCAAACCTGGATCACACAGTGGGTAAATACAAATGTTCTGTAGTCCTATCTCGCCTTCATTCTTACATATGGGTTCAGAGTCGATCCTCGGCTCTGACTCGGCCAATTATAAAGCTCAAAGTCTCTCAGTTGGCTCATGGCAAGGTAGGTATCCCATAGTGCACTAGTAAGAATCCCCAGATCTCATTTGCTGCGTCTGTGAGTTCAGAAGTGCTCTCTTTCTTGGCCGAGGCTAAGTTGGATTTTCTTCATTATTCAATTTCTATAACGATCGTTTTTTGATTATTTTAGTAGTTTAGTATAAATAGCTTAGCTGTTGTTATTATAGTAGTAAATCAGTTGGCATGTTTTTGAATATTTGCAAAACTGTTGTTGAAAACTTGCTGGCCATCGCTTCCGCAGGCCCTTTTTCTTCTTGAGTGATATCCTTTCTTCGGTGTGCAAGTTTTTTGCTATATTTAGATCTCTTAGGCGTAGGTTCGTGTTTTGGTTAAGACCTGTTCTAGACTTATCTTTTTGACTAGAATAAGTAGTTTAGAATTAATAGCTGTGTGCAGTGTTTCTTTATTAACTCTTATTACCTAGAACTATTTAGTGTGTTTGTTGAATTTATTGCAACTGTTGTTGCAAATTGTTGACGTTGCTTACTCCTCTGTTTACGGCTAGGCCCATTTAAATTAGAGTACCTAGTCCTCTATTACCTTTTCTTTAGTGTGTTGTTTCCTCAGCAGGGCTAGGCCCGTTTAAGTTAGAGGAGCTAGTCCTCTGTTTTTGCTCGTCCTTGTGTTTTGTTCTTGAGGAGGGCTACTCCTGTTTAAGTTAGAGGACCTAGTCCTCTGTTGTTTTTTCCTTGTGTGCAGTGCTTCTTTAGCAGGGCTAGACCCATTTTAAGTTAGAGGACCTTGTCCTCTCTTCCTGCTTTTCCCTCTTGTGATTGTTTTTTGTGACAATATGTCTAAGGAATCAAAGGATCATAAACCTTCAGGTTTTAAAAGGTGTCTCAAATGTTCTCAAAAAATGTCCCTGACTGACGGACATAGTAATTGTGTTCACTGCCTGGGAACCATACATCCTCAGGAGACATGTTCCTTTTGCCACTCCTTTAGTTCCAGAGTTTTCCAGGAAAGACAGAACAAATTGATCCTGAAAGGTCTCCTTAAGCCTTCCTTTGAGGAGGATTTAGCCAGCTCTTCATCAATGGATTCCCGGTCTCCCTCTTCTAAAAAAGACAAGGTCAAGTCGGCCAAGGGACAGTCTCCCACACTGACTATTTTATCTGGACCGCCACAAAAAAATTACAAAATTGGACAAACCTTCTACCTCTTCGGCTCCACTGTCCTCTGAGCCAGTCGAGGTTATCGACATCGATACTCCAGTATCAGCCCCAAGTTTTTCGGTGCAGACTACTGAACACTTACCTTGGAGCCGGTCTAGAGAATTACCGGTTTCCCCAACTCTCAGATCTCCCATTTTACAGAGATCTAGATCACCTACCTTGTCTTCCAGATCCTCCAAGAGTCTTTCTGAAGAGGATGTAGAGAGAGTAGTGCTTAGACTCGAAGTCATTGGCGCTAGCTAATTTGTTGTCGGCTCCGACCCAATTGGTTCTGGAGCCATCTAAGGCCATACTACCTGCTTCTGTTCTTCCTCCAAGCCATGTTGGTCCTTCGGAGCCAGAGCTGTCGATGCCACTTGTTGTGGAACAGTCAGTTCCAGCACCTCTATTGTCTGTCTCAGAGCAGAGTTCCACAATGACACCTTTGGCGCCATCCTTGGTGTCTAGGAGCCAAAGCTCACCAGTCGACCCCAACAGGGACGCTTGGACCCGAACTTCTTCGGCTGCGAGCCTACCTCTCGGTGCATCAGCTTGGGTGAGCTAGGATCCTACATCTAATCTCAGAGCCGATTGCTTTGGAGCCGAGGGCTACTTCTGCTTCTTTGGAACCGGGGGTGTCCTTGGAGCCGGAGAGATCTGCCTTTGAGATAAAAAGAGTGCTGCCTAGGTCTTCAGCTCCACAGAAGGATACTGATGCTCTTCCCCTTAAGTTCCGACCTCTGTCTCAGCACCATCTCTCTCTCTTGACAGCAGAGACCACAAAGCCTCAGGAGCCCCCATTGGGTGGAGCCCCGTCTTCCGAGACCTCCCCAGAATACTGTTCCGAGGAGCCTCCTCGGAAGAGAACTTGCAAGAGGAAGCATGTAGACTCCCCTGAGTCGTCCATCACCTCTGACAGTGACCTCGAGAAGTCAGAAGGGTCCCCTAGGTCGTCTTCTGATGACATCACCTTCGCAGATATCCTAGAGATCCTGAAACAGAGAGGTGGCTGGCCCACTATCACCCCTTCTGATGAGGAGTCAGTGCACCAGAAGGCTTTCAGGTCTCAACCTTCAGCCTCTTGGGTGTCTCCACCTTTCGATGAGCTGTTAGATTTAGTCAGTCGAAAGGTGTGGGAAACTCCTGATGCCACGGAACCAGTCCCCAGAAGGCTCAACAAATTTCTTTCAGACCCCAAAGAGAAAGAGTTTTTGACTAAAGGTGTGCCTGTAGATGCCATGGTAGTGGCGGCAGCCACAAAGAAGGAACTAGCGGAATCTTCCTCATCTGTCCACCCACCGAACAAGGAGTCTCAAACGATGGACAGATATGGGAAGCGTATCTTCTCTTCAGCTTCATTTACACTCAGATTGCTGAATTACCTCACCCATTTCACTAGGCTTCAAAGAGATCTCCTAAAGGAGCTAGGACTCTCCGGGGTAGTTTAGCTGAAGGAGTCCCTGAGAAGGTTACTGCTCAGTTGTTTACCTTAAACTCCATTGTTAACTCCTCTATACGGCTGACATCTTATGCAGCAGATGGAGCGAGCAGGGCAGCGGGTACAGGAGTTTCCCATAGGAGACACTCCTGGATGCGCTTATGTAACTTTGCAGAGCCCTTAAAATCTACATTTACCAACACCCCCTTTGATGGTTCCTCTCTGTTTGGACCAAAGGCAAAAGATACACTCACCAGGTGCGAGCAGGAAGGGAAAACTCTCTCTGTTGTGGGAGTACATTTTTCTGTCCCTTCTAGACCATACCCTAAGGGTCAGAGAGGCGGGAAAATGTGGTTTAAGAAATGTCAAGAGATTTTTCCCAGACACACAAGGTGATTCCTTCTCCAGAGGCAGACGAGGAGGAAGTAATGGTAGACGTCACCCTAGAGACAGTGGGGGGTCTGCAAAACGAGGGTGGCAAAGATTCCTTTTGTGGACATCCCTATCAGCGCTCCTGAAGTGGGAATCGACTGCGCTTCTCTGGAGCCAGTCGGGGGTTGCTTATCTTTGTATCCAGAAGCCTGGCATGACATCACCCAAGACAAGTGGGTACAAAGAATAATTTCCAGAGGATACTCCATACCCTTCTCTTTTCCATCTCATCGTACCAAGAAAATCCCAGATGTTCCACCCAATCACAGGGATCAAGCAACTACAGAAGTCCAAAAGTTGCTTCAAAAAAGAGTCATCCAAACCGTAGCTGCAGACCAGATAGGATTCGGAACTTACTCTAGATTCTTTTTAGTGCCAAAACAAACAGAGGACTGGAGGCCCACTTTGGATCTCAGCAAATTAAATGAATCAGTAAAGAAGTCCATGTTCCGAATGGTAACACTGCAGTCTATACTCCCTCTTTTACAGGAAAGACAACTGGATGTGCTCCATAGACCTCCAAGATACATACTACCACATAAAAATGGACAACGTAACGAGGAGTCATTTACGCTTCTAGCTGGGACCCAGTCATTACCAGTTTTGTTCTCTGCCCTTTGGTCTCACCACAGCCCCCAGGGTGTTCACCAAATGTATGGCAGTAGTAACGGCTCACTTGAGACATCTTGGATTCCAAGTGTTTCGGTACCTGGACAACTGGCTCCTGATTGCCACCACCAGGCACCTATTTCTACAAGCCAGGGATTCAACCATCTGAGTCTGCACTCAGCTAGGGATTACTATAAATTGGGAAAAGTCTGTGTTGTCGCTCTCTCAATATGTGACTTTTATAGGTGCAGAAATAGACACAGTCGCAATGATGGCTCGCCTTCCTGCAGACAGAATACAAAATCTAAGACAACAGATATACAGCCTACTTCCCCAACACAAAGTCAAAGCGAAGACAGTGCTCAAACTTCCAGGAACCATGGCCTCTACTATAACTCTAGTTCCACTAGCCAGATTACATATGAGAATTCTACAATGGTTCCTCTTTTTTCCCAGTGGTGTCTTCAACAACTGTCTCTGTCTCATCCCATTTTGATAACAGAATCTTGCAAAAAGGACCTTCGTTGGTGGATCCAGTCCAATCAACTAACAATAGGGACACCATTCATTCCTCGCCAACCCGTTGCTACTGTGACCACAGATGCTTCCCAGATAGGGGGGGGGGGGCATTATCTAGGCAGGACAGTCCAAGGCACATGGCAAGAACACGAGGCTCACATGCATATCAATGTCCTAGAGATGACAGCAGTGCTACTAGAGTTGTAAGCACTTCACGACTTTCTTCCTCTAGGGACAATAGCAATCCAATCAGACAATATGTCAGTGGTATGGTATATAAACACCAGATCCTATCCCCTATGTCGAGAAGCTCTATGTGTTTGGCAGTGGGCAACATCTTCCCAACGCTTTCTAGTTGCAACGCATATCCTGGGGACAATCAATGTGATAGCTGACAAGCTCAGCAGGGCAATCTTGATGCCTCACGAGTGGTCCCTGAATCAGAAAGTCGCGGAACAGATTTTCCACAAATGGGGACAGTCTTGCTGAGATCTGTTTGCCAGCTCAATGAACACCAAATGCAGCAGCTACTTCTCCCTTACCCCCCCCCCCCCGGGGGAGAGACACAGAGACGCACTTGTTCACAAATGGCCCTTGGGACTTCTTTATGCCTTTCCTCCCTTTCCGCTAATATTGAAAATGATCCAGAAAGCAAAGACCTTGGGAAGCAGAATGATTCTTATCACTCCTTACCAGCCTCGTCAGATTTGGTTCCTCTTTCTCGGGCCTCACCTTCTGGACAATCCATGGACTCTGGACCCAGTACCAGACCTTCTGACACATATGTCAGGCACCTTCATTCCCTGTCTCCTCCACACCCTAAACTTGACAGCGTGGATGCTCCACTTCCATCCCTAGTCAGGCTTCATGATTTCTCCCCTGCAGTTACACATATCCTGACGTCTTCTCACAAGCCTTCTACGAGAAAAATGTACGCTAGCAAATGGAAAAGATTTTCTCTCTGGGCACGAGAAAAGAAAATAGATCCTTACACAGCCTCCATTCCCTTAGTGTTAAAATTCCTGACCAAACGGTTTCATCAGGGATCAGATGCTGCTACAATCAAAGTTCAATTAGCAGCAATCTCCAATTTTCATTTGGGATAACATGAACCTAATCTTATGGCTCACACACTGTGTAAATCATTTTTAAAAGGCACTACCTTGCTAAGACCTCCCTTTCAAGAACCTATATCTCCCTGGGATCTAAATTTTGTTCTTTCTAAACTTACTTCTCCGCCTTTTGAATCCACACATACTTGTGAATTAAAGTTCCTTTCTTGGAAGACCATTTCTCTAGTAGCCATTACATCCACCAGAAGTGTGTCAGAGTTGCAAGCACCTTCAGTCAAACCTTCTTACTTGATTTTTCATAGACAGAGTTTCCCTTCGTACAAATCAGTCCTTCATCCCCAAGGTTTGTTCTCAATCTAATATGAATAGACAGAGTTTCCCTTCGTACAAATCAGTGCTTCATCCCAAGGTTTGTTCTCAATCTAATATGAATCAAACTATTGAACTGCCAGTCTTTTTTCCTAGTCATTCAACCAAAGCGGAATATAAGTTTCATCAACTTGATGTTCGCAGACAGTTAAGGTTCTATCTACATAGAACCAAGGAGTTTAGGGGATCAGACCAATTGTTTGTATCTTTTTCGGAGACAAGAAAAGGTATGCCAGTCTCCAAGATGACATTATCAAACTGGATTTCAAATTGTATATCTTTTATCTACTCTTCTAATGGCAAAAAATTAGAAGTTATGTACTCACCATAACGTTCCATCTGAGTAGGAACCCACCTCGGAAGAGGTTTGCCAAAAGCACAAAACCTCAAAAGGGTAACAAGTAATATGCAGGAAACTCCCAAAAAAAAGGAAATAAACAAACGGATTGATTGCCTAATCAGCTGTCCTGTGCTGATAAAATCAATTAGTTTCAGAACATCTAGTGAGTGTGAGTGTAGCCTATATTCACCTTTGTTTTTCATACTTAGGAAGAAAACAGGAGATTAATGGATTGATTGATGTTGCTCCGTAGCATTTTAGGAAGGAAGGACGGGTTGGTCCTGAGGGGAGAGGTCCGGATAAAAAACCAAGTAAGGGTTTTTAGCTGATAAAGCTTGAAGTTCAGAAACTCTCTTGGCTGATGTAATGGCCTCCCGTTTAAAATTAAGCTCATTCTACCAGATCCACACCCACATCTGCTGCCTTTCAAGCCAGAATTCCAATGGACAGTATATGTGCAGCAGCAACTTGGGCTACCCCTCATACTTGCATTACTTATTAAAAATTGGATTTGGCCTCCAGGGGCAGAGCCTCCTTTGGTTCCACGGTTCTTAGGAGTATATTCCCATGAGACACCCAAGAAAAAGGTGCTAGGGATGCTGTCCCATATGTAAGAATGAAGGCGAGATAGGACTACAGAACATAAGTTATGTACTCACCATAATGTTCCATGTTTGTAGTCCATCTCGCCCTTCACTCTTACGAAAACACCCTCCTACCCCCATCCATGTATCCTTGGTAGATCTGGAGACAAGATAGTATCTATCTTCCTTAAGGTGGAGACCTTTCATCTTTGTTGTTCCTTGTGAAAATACCTTCTATCACTTTTTTAGACAGAAGCAAACAAGATCTGGGGATTCTTTACTAGTGTACTATGGGATACCTACCTTGCCACGAGCCAACTGTGAGACTTTGAAGCTTTGTAATCGGCCGAGTCGGAGCAGAGGATCGGCTCCGAACCCATATGTAAGAATGAAGGGCGAGATGGACAATAAACATGATACATTATGGTGAGTACATAACTTCTTTTTCCCCCGGTGTCAGGGGTCCACGACCCTCATACACAAAAGGCAGTAAAGCACAAATTTGCAAACTTGGGGAGGTGACAGTACATGAATGATAAAAATAAAAAAACTGTCCCTCCTTCACCATCACTGCACATGTTTTGTTTATATTTAAACTACATGTATCAGGCTGAGAAGAGAGTTTACAGTTTATATGTTTACTATTCTTTATATATACACCATGTGTCATGAACTCTGATTCATTCAATATGCATACAGCATTGTTCTTGTTTTAACTTAGCACACGTTAGTTATATTCCAAAGATCACAATGCAGTTGTCATTTAACATAGGTAAACTCATCTGTTGCTTACTTAATGCTGACACAAGTACCTGTGTCTTCATTTTTATATTGTCTTCTGTTCTGCTTACTGACAACCAACCTTACTTCACTTAACTTTAAAACTCTAAGTGTACTTTGAAATAGTAAAAGAATTACCAGCCATTCCTCTTCCTGTTTTAATTATGTATCTTGGATGTAGAGCGCAAACATCAACAAACCAAATGACTAGATCACCCTACTGACACAGCACACTGCAGGAAGCCGGTTTCTTACTAGTTCAGTGGAACAATGCAGATTGACCAATGGTAAAAGTGAAAATCAGAGCAGTCGTCAAGTCAAGGCAGAGCAGCTGCTGCAACTGAAGTGCTTACAATGAATAAATCACCCACCTTGGACCTTAACAGGAGCATCTTGTGAGGACAGAACATTATACGCTCAAGAGCCACATCTGCCCCTGGGACCACTAGTTTGAGATCATTGAAAACTAATGTTGAACTAGTACCACCCAAACACGAACATTCAGTGTCTTTAGCCTCTGGATCAGTATGACATAAAATATAAATATCAGGTTGATTATGTTAATGAAATTCAGATAAAACCTCTGCTCTGCTCTTAAGTCATTTAAACCCTTTCATGACAGGACCAAATGAATTTTATTAGAAAAAAAGTCTGCGTGTGCGTGTGTATATAGGTTCATAGGTAGATACTAGGCTATTGGCCCTAGGGCCTTATACAAGCCTAGCCAAAAAGGTACCCGCCACCCAAGAAAATTATTTTCCTGTGCCCGTGTCAAGCAGAGCCACAGAAGTGATCCCCGGGGTGAACTGCCTATTACCCATCCAGTAATCAAGATTTTTCTTGAAGAGTGCTAATGAGGAGCTCTGACATAGATAGGTAGTCTGTTCAGGAGTATGGGAAATCTCTGGGACAGGTACCTATCCCTCCAGCATGTTCTGTTTATTGTGGTGACCAAGGTTTAGGTCCCTAGAGCGTGTAGCTTGGAGGAATTGGGATTTCTTTAAGTGGAGCATGTCCAACAGCTCTGGGTTTGACATAGCTTTGTATGTTAGGCAGAGATCGCCTCTGAGTAGGTGATATGCGACAGAGTAAAGCTGGAGTTTTTTGAGACGATCTGTGTAGGGCATCTGTTTGAGGCCACTAATCCTCTTTGTGAGGTATTTCTGCAGCCTTTCCAGTTGTTGTAGATGTCTTGTGAGGTACATACCAAAAGGGGCGTTGTGCTCTATATAATGGGTCTAATGAGTGATGCGTACAGAGGAACAATGACCTCTTTTTCTGGACGAGAAACGTTTTGTGATGAGGTGTGCCATGCAGAAGGATTTCCTGACCACTGTGATGATGTGATTATCAAAAGAGATACTACCGTCCACCTGTGTCCCAAAGTCTCTTATCACACTTTCAGTGTTAAGTAGACTACCGCCTATGTGGCAGTTTATGGGTACAGAGTTTTTACCAAAGGAAATGACAATGCACTTTTTGGCAATGAGCTTGAGGCCATGGCTTCGACATCAGGCATCTGTCTCAGTGAGGCCCTTTTGTAGGATGTCCACATCGTTAGGAGTTTCGATTATGGCTCCTAGTTTGCAGTCATCTGCGAACTTAGTTAGCCAAAGACCTTCTGTGTTAGTCTGTACTTCATAGAAGTAGATACCAAACAGGAGAGGACCCAGGACTGAACCCTGTGGTACTCCACTTGTCACTGGTCTGAAGTCTGCTACTTTCACAGTGTGGGTTCTGTCAGTAAGCCAGTTGGCAACTCATCTTGTGGCATAGGGATTTATACATAGCTTAGTGAGTTTAACTATAATTCTAGAGTGGGGGATGGTGTTGGACGCCTCGGAGAGATCTAGATAGGTTGTGTGAACCACTTTACCCTCATCTATGGCTTTGGTGACTGCTTCAAAGAAGTCTATCAGTTTAGGAGACATGATCTGCCTTTTACAAACCTGAACTATGTGGGGTCCAGAGTTTGTAGATATATATATATATATATATACATACATGTTTATTATATACATTTTTAATCAGGGTCCAGCCAATAATCCATTGAGAGTAGCTAGTTGTTATAATCCACCTCTACACAACATACCTCACACATTTGAAAAAATGTGAGAAATAGACTTGAGGCAATTACACCAGAAAAAGCAAAGATACTCTTATAATTTATCTAAAGATGAGAGAGACAACCTTAATTTATTAACTTCAGCGGATGTTAGAATCATGAATCCAGATAAAGGAGGAGGGATAGTTATAATGGATATGGTGGATTATAACAACAAACTAATTGTCCATCTTACATCAGACGTCTATGAGGAATCATCAATTAATGAATATAACAAAGCAAATCAATTCATTAAAAGCTTGCTGAATTAATTGTTTATAGAAGCGAGAACTGATAAACACCTTTTTAACTATCTAATAATAGAAGCCCCAAAAGTACCAACAATCTTTGGAGTTCCAAAAATCCACAAAAGCATCCAGGATCCACCATTTAGACCAATAGTGGATGGTAGAAATTCTTCCACATATGCTTGTGCCAAATATGTGGATCTGATCCTTAAGAAATTTGTTATTAAGGATGAATGGATTATTAAGGATTCATGGAACTTCTTGGAGAAGATTAACAATTTAAATTACCAGCAAGAAAATAATTTCATCTCAATAGACGTGAAGGAACTTTACACTAGTATTCCTCATCAACAAGGTATTGAATGGGTATTAGAAAATATACGAAATAAGAATGCACAATCAGATGAAATAGCTCTTGTAGGGGAATTGCTGGATATAATCTTGTCTTATAATTTCATCTTGTTTGATAAGCAATTCTATAAACAAATGAAAGGAGTTGCGATGGACAAAATAATATTCTATGCCAGATACATAGATGACATTCTAATAATATTTCAAGGAGATGAAAGTCAAGCAATAGATATGATAAATTTATTTAACAAGAGTACCAATTTTTTGCGATTCACTCATACGTTCAATGAAGAATCCATTGCTTACTTGGATGTGAAGTTGAGTAAGAATACACTAAATGAATGCTATGAAGCGAGTATTTTTAGGAAATCAACTTATTCTAATAAATTCTTACACTTCTCCAGTGAACATCCAACACATCAGAAAAAATCGGTAGTAAAAGGACAACTTGTCAGGGCAGCACGTATGATTACAACGGACATAGAATTTGATTGAGAATGCTTGTTTTTAAAACAGATGTTTATTAATAGACGATATCCTTCCAATTTTTTGGATCCCATATTAGAAGAAGTTAAAACAAAAAGACAAATGGGTTATTTTATTCCTATATTAAAGCGGAAATGGGTCACTACTCCAAATGAAGGAACTCAAAACACCGATGAAGGACAAATAATGCTAAGAGGACGATCAAATAATGAAAATGATAGTGCAGCATGTATATTAAGGTTTTCTATGGACTTCAGTAGTATCAAGGAGATAATACTGAAAAACTGGAATATTCTTAATGATGATCATGCATTAATGTGTAAGTTAGGCCCGATGCCCAAAATTATTTGTAGGAAGGGTCCTAATCTTAAAAACATTTTGCAAAAGCAACAAAACAACAAACCATCAATAATGAATAGAGGGATGGGACAATGTGGAAATTGCCCTTACTGTTTGTATATGTCTTTAGGTACATCATTAATTATTAATGGTTATAAAGTTTACATAAAAGGGAAATTTAATTGTAATTCTAAAGGAATAGTATATTTAGCCTCCTGTCAATGTTGTCCCTGTTTTTATATTGGAAAGACGGAGCGGAGGCTAAGAGATAGGGTGTATGAGCATTTAAGAAGTATTAATCTACAAAAAGAAGATAATGCTCTATCAAGACACGTTATTGAATACCCCAATCATAAATTTTGCTTTAAAGTTATTTATCAACTTAAGCAAGAGATGAGAGGGGGCCCATTCAATTTACTTTTAGAGAAAAGTGAATTGTTATGGCAAATTAAATTGAATGCTTTCACCTACCCAGGTCTGAACGAAAAATGCTCAATTATGAGCTTGTTAAAATTAAGAAGCTTAGAAAGATAATTAATCATATATAATCATACATTACTAATATAAATATAATAAAATAGGGTACAACATTTCTATTATATTATGCACAATATTAATATTTAAAGTGCTGCATAAAGTGAACAATTTCGTGATAAAATACCTATCTAATTTTATTTTAACTATATTTTAATTTAATTTAGATAGATATTGATATATAAGATTTTTTAAACTACCAATATTTAACTAGGTGGGAAGTAGGATTGATTTCTGGTTATGAGTAGAATTATAATTATATATATGAAAAATGTTCAATTGAATACCAGTCAACAATCAATCCTAATCATTACTCCACGAGCTAGCTGATGAATTTATGTATAAAACATAAGTATAAAATATAAATTATAAAAAGAAATTTTTATTTTTAACTAATAGTATGATTTATTTATGACAGCTGTACTATTAGCGATTGCTCTGCCTAAGTCGCTGCACATATCTAAGGCCTTATTATTTTTTAAAAAATGAATTGTTAGGATGTCGTATTATATAGTAAGAATGTGCTTTTAAGACGTCAGATATTTATTTTCAGTTTTATTTGGTTTATATTTTATAATTAATGCTATAAATGTAGATAATAAAATAATTTAATATTTAACCCAGGAATTTTAATCAAGAATATAATTATAATTGAGAATAAAATTTACATAAATACGCTTTTATGTTTAATATAAAAGTTATGTTAAAGTAAGAACTGTGACTTTAAGGATCTCTTTACTGGTTTGAATTTTGGCGGGCATTCATTAACTGCTTTTTATACAAGCAAATACTTTAAAGTATGCTGATGTTTGCCAATTTCTGAAGAAGTTTAAACATTGTGTTAAACGAAAAACGTTTGGAAAATTTGTTAACGTTTAAAGTTTTAATAAAGCGCCGAGTTGCTTTTTTGCCTAAAAGGAACAGTTTTGTATTTTTAAACCTTATAGTGTTAATAAACACCAATTCACAAATTTAATTAATCAATTAAATTCTTAAAGCTACCCTTACATTTAAAAACACATAGCATAATTAAATACACTCTTGAAAAAACGAACGTGAAAACCTTATTAGATTAAACCATGTACCAGGCTTTCAAAATAGTTTTTCATTGTTGATGTATATTGTTAGTTTTGTTTAAAGCATAACATATAAAAGTAAAATATAAAATATAAAAAAATATATAAAAAACATTTTTTCATATATATTTCCATAAAAAGACATTGTTTAATGTTCTAAAGCTCTCAATCTAAGTAAACATTTAATGGAACAGGCATCGTTGAGTCCAGGATAAACATGTGCATTAGATTGTAACCGCCACAAAAGCTCCTGCTCTTCTAATTTAAGATGCCATGGTCCTCCTCTTGGGTTCCTTAAAACACTCTGCACTACTATAAATTCAAAACTGCGTGTGCTAAATTCACCTATATGCCTTGCTAATGCATTAGTTTGGATGCCTCTAGAGATACTGTATATATGTTCATAAATGCGTTGTTTCAGTTGACGTTCTGTTTTGCCCAGATAAAATGCTGGGCATAATTTTCAAGTGGCTAGGTAAACGACCCCTTGACTTTCACAAGTGTATTTATCATTAACTAGATATTGAATTCCTCTAATATTAAAATAAGAACCTGTTTGAATATATTTACAATATTTACATCTACCGCATTTAAACAGACCCTTAGCATGCTTATATTTATATTTATTATGCGGTACTTCAAATAACATTTTTAAATTAGGACCTTTTCGAAATGTTATTAAAGGTTTAGGACCAAGACTATTACTAAGGCCCTGATCTTGTAAAATAAGATCCCAATTGTAACATAAAATATCTCTGAGTTCATCTGAGATGTCATTGAACTGTGTCAAAAAGCTGGTTATATATTTAAAATTGTCCATTTGGACTGTATGCATATCATTCATTACAGCCGTCCCTTGAAGAACAGATTCATTAACACTCAGATAACCTCTTGTCAAAATGGGACCTAGGGATCCACCCCGTCTCTTGGACCTAATTTCTTTAATCAAGGTATTGATTAACATTAGAGGATAGCCATGATTAATGAACATATTTCGTAAACAGTTACATTCTGAAACAAAGTCATCATCTTTAGAGGACATCCTTGAAGCTCTAACCAACTGGCCCTTTACAACGCCTCTTTTTTGAAAATACGGATGATGGCTTGTAAAATGTAAAAGGAATTACTGTAAAGAGGTTTCCAATATATAGATGTCCTAAATCTGTTTTTGGGCACACCCTTACTTAAAAGGATATCTAAAAAATTAATTCTATCCTCATGAAATTGGAATGTAAATTCCAAAAAAGGTGTGAAAGTAGCCATGGTTTCCACTAAGTTTTGAGCATCATCAATATTGCCTTTCATAATAAAAAACATGTCGTCTTGGTAACGAGTGTACCAGACGACCATGTTTTTAAAAAGGTAATGGGAAAATAAGTAAGTACGTTCCCAGAAGGCCATGACTGAGTTAGCAAAGCTACCTCCACATGGAGAGACCATGGCAATACCTGATTTTTGTAAAAAAAATTCTCCCTTAAACATAAAAAAGTTATTACTTAATACTATGTCTAAAAGGGATATAATGAGGTCAGTATCTTTACCTGGGAATTTTTTCAGAAGCAAAAATCCCTTACCCATTCGATACCCACATCCTGCGGAATTACAGTGTAAAGGTCCCTTATATCGACTGTAAGAAACCTATAAGAGGTTTATGGTGGAAAGTAGTGGTAATCCACAGTCTCAACCTCTGTTTACTCAAAGTCCTAACAACCATTCCGGTAATGGTTCTATTGCTTCTACTTCAGAGGCGAATGCCACTGGTACCCTTACAGCTTTGGTCCAGCAGCTATCGCAAAAAGTAGATGACCTGACGAGGAGAATGTCCGATCAGGGAATGCATCCATCTGTTAGACCAAGATTTTTAATTCTAGTCATAATATTTTACAAAATTCTTCTTTATCTACACCAATTCCAGTTCAGCAAGTTGAAGAGAGTTGGCCGTTAACATCAAACACACCGACAGATGGTAATGGTGCTAACAATAATCCTGCTGTAGCAGGTAATGGGTTCAACAACAATTCGAATCATGCAGGGGAGACTGATACGCATAGAATCAGTCTTCCTACGTTAAATGATTTCATTAAAGTACCCAGTATTTTCCACGTTTTAGACTCTGGTAACCTTCCTCAATACCGTGGACATCAAGAGCAGACTAATGACATTGTTTTTCGACTAAAAAAATTTGATCAAAAACTCTTGAAATACAAAAAGCTACAAATTGAAATTTTGTATTTCAGAGAGTGTATTAGGCTCCAAATAATACCTAAAGGTTTGCGACAATGGAAATATCCATCTGGGGTTATCAAAAATTCCGAATTCCATTTACAACTTATCCAAATGTTCGATAAACAAGGTTTCGAATTTTTAGATACACTTGTCAATAATTATGATAAACAAATGCTTGATCTCAAACAACAACTAGAACTACTTGACAATGGAATCAGAACAGATTCTGATTTCAGTCGTTATGAGTATGATTATAAAAGAATTTTTTCAACTATTGATTCGTTATTGTCAAAAATCATGGATACTAAAATTCGTAAAATTAACAGGGACAAGCTCGCATATGAACAGCATCGAGCTTATCCCGATCCGCCGCTCATGCAGAATCCTGATTCTATTGGGTCCTTGGTTACCTTGGAGACTAACAACATGGGTTTGTCCCATCTGGATGACACCATCAATTCGCCCCGAGCAGACAATGCTGCTAGTGATACGGCAGTTCGTCGTAGCAAAAGGATTAAAAAACAAAATCAACAACAGACAGTACAAACATATTATTCCAATCAGAGGAATAATAATCAGGATTTTCACAGGGGCAATTTCAAGACGACATCCAATGTAGGCAATTTCAATCGAGGCCAACGCCAACAACGCAAAAAGAACAACCATCGCATGAGGTAACCACAGTAGACCAACAAGGACATTTAACAGTTCTTAGTAGCATTGGCGGTGATTTTAATGTTTTTAATTTTAGTTCTATGGTAATTCCACAAGAAATGGTTGAATTTTTGACTAAAGGTTTTAATTTTGTGCCAAACACGAAGCCTAATTTAGCTCGTTTGTTGTGTGATTTCAAAGTTTTTGTTCGTAAAATGAACTTAAATGTAATGTTTGGCAATCAAAATAGTGTCTTAACAAATGAGTATGTGGCAAGCATTTTTAACCCTCCGTTACAAAATAGTTTAGCACTGTTTGAAAGAATGTCAGAAATTCATTTTAGGGCTCTAATAGCTGATTACTATCGCAATTTGGGTATACAAAATAATAATATTTCAATGGAGCAAAGGGAATTCATTAAATATGTTAAAGTTCACAACATCCGTGTCATGCAACCGGATAAAGGTGGTGGAGCTGTGTTATGGATGAAGTAGAGTATGAAAACAGGATGTATAAGATGCTTTTGACTACTAATTATGTCAAGGTATCATTAAATGAACTTAATCAAGCATATCAACGTATTAAAACATTTTTAAGTGACTTGTTCATTGATACATCTATTTCCATTGATACCCATCATTATTTAACAATGCAAGCTCCTTTAACACCTGTCATCTTCGGGGTTTCTAAACTTCATAAGAACATGTATAACCCTCCCTTGCGTCCTATTATAGATGGTCGCAAATCTATTACCTATGCTTGTGCTAAATGGGTAGATCTTAGGCTTAAAGAAGCGTTGAAATTAGAAGCTCAAATTTGTCGCGACTCCTGGCATGTTTTACAGCATCTCAATAGAATACCCTTTGATGCATCTTATAGGTTTCTTACAGTCGATATAAGGGACCTTTACACTGTAATTCCGCAGGATGTGGATATCGAATGGGTAAAGGATTTTTTGCTTCTGAAAAAATTCCCAGGTAAAGATATTGACCTCATTATATCCCTTTTAGACCTAGTATTAAGTAATAACTTTGTTATGTTTAAGGGAGAATTCTTTTTACAAAAATCAGGTATTGCCATGGGCTCTCCATGTGGAGGTAGCTTTGCTAACTCAGTCATGGCCTTCTGGGAACGTACTTACTTATTTTCCCATTCCCTTTTTAAAAACATGGTCGTCTGGTACACTTGTTACCAAGACGACATGTTTTTTATTATGAAAGGCAATACTGATAATGCTCAAAACTTAGTGGAAACCATGGCTACTTTCACGCCTTTTTTGGTCTTTACATTCCAATTTCATGAGGATAGAATTAATTTTTTAGATATCCTTTTAAGTAAGGATGTGCCCAATAACAGATTTAGGACATCTATATATAGGAAACCTCTTTACAATAATTCCTTTTTTACATTTTACAAGCCATCATCCGTATTTTCAAAAAAGAGGCGTTGTAAAGGGCCAGTTGGTTAGAGCTTCAAGGATGTCCTCTAATGATGATGACTTTGTTTCAGAATGTAACTGTTTACGAAATATGTTCATTAATCATGGCTATCCTCTAATGTTAATCAATACCTTGATTAAGGAAATTAGGTCCAAGAGACAGGGTGGATTCCCTAGGTCCCATTTTGACAAGAGGTTATCTGAGTGTTAATGAATCTGTTCTTCAAGGGACGGCTGTAATGAATGATACGCATACAGTCCAAATGGACAATTTTAAATATATAACTAGCTTTCTGACACAGTTCAATGACATCTCAGATAAATTCAAGAGATATTTTATGTTACAATTGGGATCTTATTTTACCAGATCAGGGCCTTAGTAATATTCTTGGTTCTAAACCTTTAATAACATTTCGAAAAGGTCCTAATTTAAAAATGTTATTTGAAGTACCGCATAATAAATGTAAGCATGCTAAGGGTATGTTTAAATGCGGTAGATGTAAATATTGTAAATATATTCAAACAGGTTCTTATTTTAATATTAGAAGAATTCAATATCTAGTTAATAATAAATATACTTGTGAAAGTCAAGGGGTCGCTTACCTAGCCACTTGCAAATTATGCCCAGCATTATCTGGGCAAAACAGAACGTCAACTGAAACAACACATTTATGAACATATATACAGTATCTCTAAAGGCATCCAAACTAATGCATTAGCAAGGCATATAGGTGAATTTAGCACACACAGTTTTGAATTTATAGTAGTGCAGAGTGTTTTAAGGAACCCAAGAGGAGGACCATGGCATCTTAAATTAGAAGAGCAGTAGCTTTTGTGGCAGTTACAATCTAATACACATGTTTATCCTGGACTCAACGATGCCTGTTCCATTAAATGTTTACTTAGATTGAGAGCTTTAGAACGTTAAACAATGTCTTTTTATAGAAATATATATGAAAAAATATTTTTTATATTTTACATTTTACTTTTATATGTTATGCTTTAAACAAAACTAACAATATACATCAACAATGGAAAACTATTTTGAAAGCCTGGTACATGGTTTAATCTAATAAGGTTTTCACATTCATTTTTTCAAGAGTGTATTTAATTATGCTATGTGTTTTTAAATGTAAGGGTAGCTTTAAGAATTTAATTGATTAATTAAATTTGTAAATTGGTGTTTATTAACACTATAAATAAGGTTTGTCATTGTGTGTAAATTTGTCTGAGGAAGTGCACTCATTTGTAGTGCACGAAAGCGCTTACAATAAATACTTGTGGATATATGTATATATATGCATAGGTATATATATATATATATATATATATATATATATATATATATATATATATATATATATATATATAGAGAGAGAGAGAGAGAGATATACAGGTATGCATACATATATACATATTATATATATATATATATATATATATATATATCTATATATGTGTATGCATATATATATATATATATATATATATATATATATATATATATATATATATATATATATATATATATATATATATATTTATATATATGTGTGTGTGTGCATATATATATATATATATATATA